>NC_071353.1:1800000-1982500 GCF_943734655.1 Sabethes cyaneus
ACAAAAAAAAACATGAAACACCTTCAACTCACCGATTCAGAAATATGTTCAACCGATGAAGAAATATGTTGACCGAGATTGAATTCATCAACAATTCACAACCGTTGAACTAATAGTTGCTGCTAGAATGTGAGTTGACCTTGCCGCGGAATGACTTTATGATCTTCAGCTGTGTGGATCTTTTTAGCAAGTTTTTTTTCATTTCAACAAATTTGTTATGTAACTACTCTCGTAACCCCCAGTCCCCCCTATGCTACGTTACAAAAAGGAACGCAAGCTCTATTCTCCTTCTTAACTCTATGCCTTACGTTACCAAAACCTAACGGACTCCTTATTATATTGTAATCTTCATGGATGGGCGAAATGATAAAATAAAAAGATGTTTTTCAATAAAAATATTAGTGGAAGACTACACTGCGATTGACAATGAAATCTCAAAAAATACTACAAGAGACAGGGAATCAAAAATCACGAACGCACAAGAGACAATCATATTGTTCCTACTTCAAAATGTTTATTGTTTATTGTTTTTCGTACATTAGTTCATCTGACCTTTTTGGATCTCAATGAAACTAAGGAGTGGAGAAAAGCCCACTTGAGGTCAACCCTCAAGTGCGCGTAAAAACCCCACTATCTTTTAATACTTTGACACTACGTTTTGAAAAATCGAATTCTAGTTTTTAAAATGCTTTTTTCTTAGTGTAGAAATTAATTTCTATTTTTTCCAGTATTTTTTTATCAAAATTCAGAAGATTTTCTAAAAGTCGCTCATACATCATTTTTTTGTAGGTGCTATAATTTTTGAAAATACTTGAATTCCTTTTTTCCGGAAAGGACTTAAAAAACTTTCCCTTAAATATGCCAATTTTATGATATATGGAAGAACTGTAGGCCATGTAATTACCTATCTTCAGAAAAAATTTCATCAATTTCTGAGATGGCCTTTTTAGGAAAATCGATTTTTAGTTTTTAAAACGCTTTTTTCTCGGTGTAGAAATTATTTTTTATTTCTTTCAGAATTTTTTTATGAAAATTCAGAAGATTTTCTAAAAGTCACCCATAGATCATTTTTTGTAGGTCCTATAATTTTCGAGTTATATTTTTTTATAATAAAAAAGAGAAAAAAAATTAAGCTCTTTTCAAAAGTTAGTGCAGACCAATTTTCGAAAAACTAAGTATGCAAAGTTGTTTATTTACATGAACTCTTTACACACAAAAAGTTTCATTGAAATCTGAGGGGGTGCTGCCAACCCCATAGACGAGTTGGCGTAAAATGCGTCAGCTGCAGAGAATAAACAGTTTATCGCTCTTCGTTTTTGTCGTTTATTTCTCGGTACGAGCAATGATATTTTGATCCCCTGACAAGAGACTTTGAACGTGAAAATCAAAACACAGCCTGTTTACTGCATTCCGAACGGATCATTTCTAAATATCAACTTGGTTGTTTCGATAAAAAAAATCATTCGAAAACAGTTTTGTTTTTGACGATATACCTAGACGATTTCAAAGACGAGATCAAAGTTCCAAATAATATTTTAACTCTTTTGATCGAGTCAGCCTGAATCGATCAGATTCCGCCGGTGGTTGCTTATGGATTCAGAACGAAGCTTGCACCGTTTGGCTATGTTCCAGGACTTCCGCATGCAAACTGCCCGCAAGCCTCACATGGATTGGCCAGCAAGCGGCTGGTTTGTTTTGCTCGTCTGCTTCTTCGCCTGGTAATTATACAATTATTGTGATTCTTTCACACGCCCGCTGCGTTGTTTTCGGTTGATGTTTTATGATTTGCCCATTATAAATTCCTGCATGTGCGAAATCCGTGGCCAATGATGATTAGTGGCAGTGCCTCTGTATTGTTTTATAAATCGCAATATTTTTGCGACTATTTGTAGTTTTCGCTGTCACTTGCCATTCGACAACCGCCGTTCAGCTAATGACTTTTGTCAATGGACAGCTATCTAACGCGATCGGGGCGCTTGCGTTCACAGTTAGTTGCGCACCTCAAGGGTAACACGACCATTTGCATTCGATTGCGGGATCGATCGTAAATTTTCTCCATGACAAAAGCAGAGTTTTTGGTTTGCGCGATCAGCACGTCTCGTCGTCGTCGATTTGGAGGAGGGTGGGGTTGAATTGCGCGGTGGCGCCGATGATGACCACCCAATGAATGTCACTGCAGACCACCCACCCGCTCGAGCACGCTTCTACGGATGCGTAATTTACGTGAGCAATTTTGCACAGAACATTTTGGAAGCGATGGGTGTGAAACGCCACTGTCAAATAAATTATGAATGCAGGTTCAAGAGCAATGTTGATAATAATTATTGTTTCAGTTGCACACAAAGTCGGACTAACCCATGGCAAACAAATCGCTGTATTTTGCCATTTAAATGCGCATCATTTCCTTATAGAATTGCGATCATGTTTGCGTTGCAGTGCACCATCGACGCCATCATAGTCAGTGTCAACTGTTGTATCAACACGCCTGCTGCACCTGATTTGTCCTGAGTGTGTATTTATGGAAAACTTGTTTACGACCTTTACCTACTGGACTGCGATGCGCTCGGTGTACTCTATCGGCAAAGAGCCACAATTACACTTGACGGTTGGCCCCACTGATTTGCTACCACGCCGGTGACGGATGTCAAATAGTCATTCAACCAAAAGTAAATAAGACCGGTGAGAGTTGACTGGATTCCATCTACTCACGCTCGTGTTCGCTCTTGTACGCCTGTTATTGTTGTTGCATTAGACGTTCGACGACCCAGGCTTGCTTTATTGGCTCATTTTTGGTTTCGATTTAAACCAGTCGTTTTGGATCTGAATAACATCTTGACTAATAACCTGTTTCAGTTTGTTGTGTAACCAACCAATTAAAAACAAAGCACCATTGCGCGGCAGCTCAGAATATAAGATTGTAACCTTGCGTTTTGTCTAAACAATACGTTCCAAGGAAAACTAAACAGTTTGAGGGGTTTTCTTTAAAGCCCGCGTTTTAAATGATGCTATTGTTGTATTTTTCCAATGTCGACAGGATAAAGAGCAGAAGGAAAACTCCTCATCGGATGCATTGCCAATCGTGAATCAATAAATCGATGAGGATTGTGTTTTTATTTTGCGTTAGTTCTATGAACCAATTTGCCCAAAAGAGCAATAAAATGTCGAACCTTGGTCTACTTTACTTTACTCTACTTAGTTTTTATTTTGCTAACCGTCAAGATCCAAATCATTGCTGCGCGTTTTTGCTGTTGCAATATTTAGATAGCTTAAGGAATGAATGGAGTCATTCCTAAAGCTATCTAAATATTGCAACAGCAAAGGTAATACTATACCTCCGAAACGACTATTTTGTAGTATCCCTCGCTGATCAAAAAAGTCCAGTCTTGAAACTGTTACCCTAGGTCACTTCTTTCCCGAGCTTTGGTAAGCACTTGAACACTCCAATTATAGACTCGAATGATGACGGTGGCTCATCTCGTGTGACGCTGGACAACAGGGTGGAAAGCCGGTAAGCCGTACTGGCCGTATATTGCACAATTTGCCGGTTCGCCTCTTTGGCACTGGCTTTGTCGTTGTCGTCATGCCAGAAAAGGGTTATAAATTATAACCTTTAGCAGCTAGCCGGTAAGCCGCTAGCGCAAGCGAACGTGGGTCCGACACAGAAAGAGGTGTTTTCGCGATTGGTTTTAATGACCCCTGACGCTCTGCAGCATCGACGAGCGCGAGCTTCCAGCCGGCGACCTACATCGTTGTCATGTGTATGTTCGGTGGCCATCGATCGCTTAATGGATTGGATTGCGAGCGAGTCTTTGATTGCTATGGGTTGACCTTCCACTGAATGCATGAGGAGCGTATGCAAATGAATCGAATTACTCTGGGGTTAAGTATTAGTAGAGAAAAGAGTCATAATTATGCTGCGCGCAGTAGAGTACATAAAAAATTCGAATTGTGTCATAACACAAACTTAGCTGTATGAGTATGTTTTTACCATCGGAATTCTCATTATATCATAATATTCATCCTACAACAGTGAACTTGATTCGTCTCTGGATCTTAATTATCCTTAACTGGATCAAGGTTAAAAAATTGTCTGCTGTGCTTGCAATTTCCATTTCAAACTTTGTTCAAGAGTACTTAAACCGATGAAGTACACTCATTCCTGAGTACCGTCGAGTCGGCACAAGCAAGAGTTCACTGTCAGTTACTTAAAACACAAACATGATTAATAATGCAAAAACAAAAAAAATGCAATACCCAGTTTCACGAAGTACATACAGGAATCGAATTTCTCGCACCAAGCGGTAAATAATTCACAATGCATATAATCTGATAGTTACCAATGTATCGATTGCGATCGCCGCGTTCATTCGAGGTATTTGAAGCCGGTAGTAAACTGCTGGCTGGCTAGCAAAATCGCGCTCAGGTAAGCGAGATTATGTGGCTTATGAATTTCGCGGAATATGATTGTTTTTATTTTGGAATCATGCTAAGCTTCAGCGTTTGAAGTGGACCGAACGATTCAAAACAAAGAGGTAAAACTAGTACAGCACCAATCCGACTTTTACGACAAGTTATTTTGCATTGTAATAATGATGGTTTATTCCTGCCAGAACAATTTCCTGTGCAAACCCATACCATGTAGCATCAAATTCTTACTAGTGAAACCTAAAATTTTGCCACTGATATAAAACTGCCTAAGGGGAGATCGGATAATCAACATCAATTGATACTAACAAAGCCGTAGCCAGGGTTTTTATAATAGGATTTGCAGGTTCTAAGAGACCCAATTACTATGGATCACCTCATTTGCTCTACTTTAGAAAAAGGACATCGAACTATCGAGGCATTTCTTTGCTCAATTCTGTCTATAAGGTGCTTTACCGTATCCTGTTCTGTAGTCTGATACCGTTTGCGGATTCCCAAGCTGGTTTTCGTGAGGGTCGCTCCACGACGGATCAGATGTTTAGATGTTACATCAGTTACTAGACAAGTTCCGGGAGTACAACTTGCAGACTCATCATCTGTTTGTGAACTTTAAGGCGGCATCCGATTCAGTCAAACGAAATGAGCTGTGGCAGATAATGCTAGAACATGGTATTCCGACAAAACTAATTATGTTGATTCGTGCGACGCTGGATAGGTCAAAACTATGCGTCAGAATAGCAGGCAAGACCGAAGCAAGAGCACACACTCTCTAACCTGCTATTCAACATTGCCTTGCAAGGTGCAATACGAAGAGCAAACGTGGAAAGACGGGACTATCATCATCATCTCACATTTGCGGATAAACTCTATATCATTAGAATCAACCGTGGAGCAGTGGAAAAGGCCTTTTTCAAACGGAAAGCAGCGAAAGAGGGACTTACCATTAACACTATTAACAGTCCAAACGGTGTTCGTGCCGAGGTGGAGCTAGATAAGGTCATATCGTAGTCATAGTAGTGACAACGATGAAGCCGCGAAGTGAAACGACGAATTGCAGCCCCGAATCGGGATGTCTACGGATTACGTAGCCAGTTGAAGTCCCATAGCTTGCAAATCCGCACAAAACTGGCGCTCTTCAGAACTCCTCCCGGTAGCCCTGTACGGACATGAATCATGGACACTAAAGAAAGCCGATGGACGAGTGTTTGGGGTTTATGAGCGTAAAATTCTGCGATCAAACGGAGTGTGGCGCAGACGCATGAACGATAAGCTGTATCAAGTATACAAATATGCTGATGTAGTGAAGGCAGGTTGCGGTTGGTTAGGCACGTGGCCAGAATGGCCGACGAAAGGGTAGCCAACACAATTTCCAGCAGAGAACCAGGAAGAGGCCCTAGACTTCGGGGCAGGCCCTGAACCCGAAGGATGTGCGCTGTCGAGGACGACGCACGGTCAGCGGGCCAGTCGAGGGTATTGGAGAACGGCAGCCCAAAAACGATAGTACTGGAGGACCATAATTCGTTCGACGCAAGAACGATGACGGACTATCGGCAATAAAATTAAGTAATTCTCTCCATTCAACAGACGAGACATAGTATTAGGTGATATTATTGTGCGCTCCGTAATCGAATTGAAACTGCTAATCGCGTTACCATTACCGTAAGTTACCGATTTAGACCCAGTAAAGGCAAGCTACCTAAACTAAATAGTACTTCGAATAATCCGTAAATATTCGGCATCGATCTAAGCAGCGAAGGTGCTTCGCTTCCGATGAGCATCATACAAGCTAACAACGATCCGGGGAAGAAAAAACACATGATCGGCACTTCTAGTTGAAGCAACTTATTCATGACTGAAATTAGTCATATACCGGTTGCAACAAGACATTGTTATATGCCAGGCGGATACCCAAGTTGTAGGAAAGCGTTAACCGAAGAGAAGAGAAGAAAAACTTAATCGCAACTGTGCACGAAAGGCTGGCCTAATAGAAGCAGTTTTTCGATAAGCACCTCTAGGCGATGTAGCAGGAGGAGGCGAAGGGTAAGTTACTTCTGTACGATAGTATCGTTCCATCATCTGGTCACCAAGAGGTTAGTGAGAAATCGGGTTGCCGAAAGCAAGTAAAAACCGCCGATAAAGACCGACCACGACCAGGTCAGCTGGTGTCTCGCGATTTCTGAGAAGCCTGGGAAATTGGCGACGAATGGGCTCAGATGGAGTTGAATGGACCACTGCTTGAAATGGCATGAATTTCCAACGGCTCTATACTGACCGATGACAACGACGGCACCCATGGGGCAAGCAAGTCTAAGGCTCGAGAATGACAATAACAAGCTGGCAATTTAAATAATTTAATTTTGATTGCATAACGATTATAATGAAATTGGAAACTGAAATTTTGTGCGAATTTTTATTGCAGTTTCAGATGATGTCTTTTGATGCCGTTTTCAGATTTAGATAAACTTGAATTTGTACTAAAGACCAAAATCGTGTTGAATTTTTATTTGCATTCAAATTGAGTCAAACGTTAAATGCCGATTGGATATAAATTTTGATTGTTTGATTTCAACTCTAGTTCTTCTTTACTATTTCCGGTAGATTTCAATAACAATTTTGTATTGAATTCGCATTATGCAACTTTGGAAATTTCACTCTCGACTTAGATTTTGATTACGATCATTGGGTATTCTCAGATAACAGTTTTAGTTTTGTTACACTCTTATAGCAGTAATAGAGACCAACTTCGCTGACTTAAACCGTTTTGAGGGAGTAATAAAGCCTAAATTAGCTATGTACAAAACATTAACATTACCGGTGGTACTCTACGGCATGAGTCAAGGACGTTGAGAGAAGCAGATCGGCGTAAACTTGGTATATTTGAACGAAAAAGTTGGCAATACTTGGCGGCAATATGGAAAACGGCAAATGGCGTTGACGCATGAACCAAGCGTTGTACGAGGTGTATAAATATGATGACATTGGGCAGTTGATCAGACGCCGGCGATTACAGTGGGCTGGACATGTAGCCCGAATGCCAGAAAAAAGGTCACCGAAAATAGTGTCCAGCAGAGAATCTGAGCGAGATCGCCGGTTGCGATGTAGACCACGCACTCGTTGCGTGTGTGCGATCGAGGAAGATGCACGCGCAGCAGGAGTGCAGGGTGACTGGAGACTTGCAGCCTAAAACCGAGAATCCTGGAAATCCCTAATACATTCGATTAGGATCCGCTATTATGGATTGTCGGCCATTAAAGCAAAGCAAAGTAAAGTAAAGTAAAGCAAAGTAAAGCAAAGTAAAGCAAAGTAAAGCAAAGTAAAGCAAAGTAAAGCAAAGTAAAGCAAAGTAAAGCAAAGTAAAGCAAAGTAAAGCAAAGTAAAGCAAAGTAAAGCAAAGTAAAGCAAAGTAAAGCAAAGTAAAGCAAAGTAAAGCAAAGTAAAGCAAAATAAAGTAAAGTAAAGTAAAGTAAAGTAAAGTAAAATAAAGTAAAGTAAAGTAAAGTAAAGTAAAGTAAAATAAAGTAAAGTAAAGTAAATAAAGTAAAACCTAAATTTCTTGATGTTCCTTTGTTGAACATCTTACTCGAATCTTATAAAGATTATTAAACTTTTTACACTGACGAACTGACATGACATATAGAAGGAAATCCTTTAAAAACCATCGTCCTACACATTTTGCTTACACACTAGCACCCTCTGTTATGCATGTCGCGTAGTAGCTTGCATTTGCAGGGTTTTATGCTGTAAGGTTTTTACATTTGTATGGTTTTATACTAAACACTCGAAGCGACATCCGCGCGCCGCGGTGTGACCATGTTGCGAAACATGCTTTTTTGAAAAATGAGTGGTTTTTGATTGGACAATGGAATTATCACAAGTGTCGCACGATAAGTTTTAGTTCAGCGATGGAACTGGCCAGTTGCCTGGGTGCTCCCGGAAGTCCCCGGAGCTTGTCCAGATATAACCAACGTGGTGGTAGGTAGTTCATCTGACTTCGGTTGATCTAGTTTTTAAAGTCTGGCGTAATTTGAGGTGTCGCATGATAGGAATCTGTTAATATTCGATAATGGCCATTTCCCACAACGATAACTTAATTCGCAACTTTTAACCCTCTAACGGACAAAACCGTCTGTATACGGCCTTCGCTTTTGGAGTTCCAGAGCCACATACGAAATTTGTCTTCAATTGACAATATGAGAAATTCGTTCAGAACAGATTTCCTGACATGTTGATACTAATATCACAACATTCTGACGATGCGCTCAAAAGTTATCATCTTTCAAAAACAAGAATTCCGAAAAATTCCGAAAAAAGTACGTTAGAAGATAAAGAACATCTAGAACACAATTTTCAAGCTCAAACTTTTTCTATGAGTAATTTACGCCCTTTTTTTTAATTTTGTGACATATTTGAACTGAACAAATATTTGGGTAGAGCGTTAGGCATGGAAAACTAAAAAGAGAAATTGGACTATTTCATACCTAGCGGTCCTCCAGATCAATATTTTCTCATGAAAATCAACACTCGAGCTTCTTTTGAGTGTAATTTCATGATAAAGTAATCATTTGCTCGATCACATCGTTTTTACGATGTTGCCCGTTAGAGGGTTAAGGTTGGTCCCAATACAGTGTAAAGCTCCTAAAATGGTCGCCAATGATGGGCACACTCAATACCGGTTGTGATTTACATTCATTTTGGAAGTTTCATAAAAGATTTTTATTTACTTAATATGAGCAATCTGCCCTTTGAAACTTCAAAAGGGCGTAGCTCAAAAATTTGTCGTACGATTTGTTTTAAATTGGCTCAGTGATGTAGGATAACAATACAAACCAACTGGCATTTACCGTTTAAAAGGCCTATTTTATTTTTAATAACGGTATTTGAACACCGTGAGCGAATTTTAACAGCGTTTTGGATATCAGATATCATAATAACATAACCAAACAAACTTCAAATCAAACTTTCTGACTTTACTTCAGAAACCAGAGTGCAAAAAGGTCACTTTAACACGATTTGACAGAAAGTTTGGGACCTATTCCTCACGTAAAAAGCACCTCGAATGTACGTTTTAAGATGCTGTATTTTTAAAAAGAGATTAAGATTTTTTACGTTATATATTATAAATTCAAAAGATATAATTTTTTTTCTATTTTAAATACAATTTTTTAAAGAAAGCAATACACTGGAGACGCGTGATGTTCCCCTTCAAGAAAACGGATAATATCCGGATACAAAATCGTATGGCACTGCGAAATAAGTTTCAGAAATATATTTATTTAGCATGGTAATAATATTTTACACTATTTTATTTTCCAATATTAACTTACATTTACAAAAACTATCTCAAGAATTCTCTCAGTCTGTGTCCGGTAAATATGAATTACCTTCGTATTTACTTCTCATGAAATTCATTAACTAAACCTTCAACTTGACAGATAGGTCAAAGTTTTATTTACATAAATGTGGTCACTGGTTTACTCAGCAGCAAGTTTTGTCTTTATTTTTTGCTCCAGCGGCACTGAATAGTTAGTTGACTTTCAGCAGAAACGGAGCTCGGCAAACCAATTAATTGAATCAACGGAAACAGCAAAAGCCGCCAGCAAGTGCCGCTTTATCCGGGTCGCACGGTTGGGCCAATATTTGCTCCTATGTCCGAATACAGAATCACTTTGACAACCGTTTGGGAATCTTATTTTTCATTTCCACCCGGTTTCGGTTCACGCAGAATGGTTTGTTGTGTGTTCTGCTCGTTGCGAAAAACCTTCGTTGTGCAGTGTTGTTCGAAAAGTTGGCACGCAACTAACTATAATACGAGGTTGAAAACCATCTCTCTGATCGCACGCCCACCATTCAGCTCATTTTACGTGTTTTTATTTATTTTCGGGTTTTTCCTTCGCAGTTGGATATTCCTTTCCAGGGGACCATTATTCAGGTTTAAAATTTTGGTTTCGGTGACTGCTAGACGAAATCAGATCTGCTCACCTGCCACAGAACGTTAGAATGAAGTTTTTTGTTTTCTAGAGAATCGCTTCTTGCTGCCTATTCTATTGCTAGTTACCTTACGAAAAACAAACAATCGCTAGTCAGTATTTTTCAGAGACGGTAAACAACTCTACGTTGTGTTTGATAATATTCCGGTAGTCCATAGCTTTCATAGAAAAAAAACTGGTCAAAACCACTTTAGGTGAGATGACACTTCTTCGCAAAGAATGTAACAAACCGATATCCATTTTCCCAAATCTTTGCAGAGAAACGCCGTGTTTTAGTTTCAAATTTTTCCCTATTTGGAAATAATTCATTCTTTGGCGGAATCTAGAAACCGCGAAAGGTGACAAACCCTAACGCCAGCGTAAGTTCTACATTCCTGTGCGTGACTTATTGCAGAACAACATAAGAATGACGTAAGCCTTCCGTGAAAGCTAACAGTATAGTGACGGAGCCGGAACAGTTCGCGTTTTTATTTCGATTAAAATAGTTAAAAATTTTAATCATTGCATGCTTGCGTAACCTTCCAGCGAAACTGGAATTTTTATTCGACGGGCTTATTTCACTTGAGAAAGTCCGCATCCGGTTAGAATACGTTCTGATAGCTTCTTGAAGAAGCCTTCTTCTAACACAATTTAAGGGCACAGTGATGGTACGAGTAGCTGTCACCTGGTTTGGTTTCTAGAGTGTTTAAATAATGTTTGTTTGAACTCAATTTTACACAAACTGCTACGTGATCTTTTCTTTTAAACATTGAACTCGGACCCATAATTAACGACTTGGCTATAATTTGGCGACTTTCTTCGAAAACGTGGCCCGAATACTGCTCGCGTCGCTTCAGGTGCTAAATCGAAGATCGTATGACATAATGTTTGTAACTTTTCCACTGATAACGGATTTGCCTTGAAGAATAATTACTGAATCGAATCAAGCTGAAATCAATTTTTGGTGTCCTTTCACATACCTGATTTTAAAGTACTCTAGCCGAACGTGTGTTGACATACTTAATGATTGAAACATAAATCAATCTTTCTTTTGAAAGTACCCTTTTGCGGCGGAATGGAATGCCAAACCGGAGGACACCACTCAGTGCCATGATGTTGCGAATTTTAGATAAACATTGGTTGGCAATAGACACATAACACGAATCGGTCAATAATCTACTAAGCCGCTTGAGCCGACTGAGTTTGCATTTTCCGACAACCGCTTGAACTCGCAGAGGTGGCTCGTGGCAAGACAAATCACGACCGTATACAAAAAGTTATGGCAGGACAATGGTGATTTTGTTAATTGATCAAACAAATTGTTTTAAAGGGTAGAGTGATTGTGTACACCGATGCGCAGTGAAACTGGATATTCAACAGGGACTTTCCGAAGATGTCATTTTGTAATTTATTTTTGCTACGCAGAACAGTCCAACAGGAGTAGCGTTAAACAGAAAAATGATGTCGTTTAATTTTCAACAGTGTTGCTAATGTTTTTTATGAAAAAGAACTGAGCAAACAATATTTTCGTTTAAGTCATTACACACACGTTGACAGTTGTTGGAAAACTTACAAAGTTTCTGTTTAGAAAACTAACAAAGCTTGCGAAATGCGTATCTGTCAGAATAATAAATAGGTAAAAGAATTAAAGAAAAAGTTTAGTCCTTTTATAATTTACAGATTCTACTATGACGCTCACCACTGAAACATTTGTCAATGGAACTGTTGAAAATGTGTGATAAGTTTTGCCTGAGGCGGAACCTGAAACCAAAGTGGAAAAACCGCAAGACTTATGCAAATATCGGTTCGGTCTTCGAGGTCAGCTAATTCAAGCTAATGAAAACGCGAACGCTGCTCGTAAAATGAATGGAATGCTCTAGCGAACCAACAATATAAGACGACGAGATTCGTTTTATTATTTTATAGTGAGGATAGATATTTGACAAAATGCGGAACTGTTTGTATTTGTAAGTTAGACCGTAAAAACATGGCTAGAATTCTACATTCTTAATAGAATTGGGACAAAAAACTATATTGCAAAAAATGGCAATTCACAATTATGACGTTTTGGGCATTCAGTCAAACATTTCAGTCAGTCAGTCATTTAAGCGCTTAGAACGGTCAGAAACAAGTTTTTTTTGCAATATGTGATATTAGCGTACCAAACTAGCCTCTCAAAAACAGAAATAAAACCAGCCAAACATCAGCTGGTTTTTTCACCTATACTCAGAGTGTTTCAGCTATGTGTTGGTGACTGTCACATGATGTTAACGCGATTGAAAATTTAGCAAAACAAACCGCAAACTGTTTCAAACCAACTGTTTACGAAAATGTTGCATCGTTCTGTCACGTATGAATTTGTTTTGCTCTTTTACCAGCTTGAGACTGCCATACTCATAACCTGTTCGCTTGAATTTTATACAGGCTCCTGATCTCGAAGAGATCCGGTGAGAAACCGGTAAACCGAAAAAATAATAGAGCCATCGGAAAGTACCAACTCCCAGCAGAACTCTACAAAAATGGCCAAGGATCGAAAGAAGAAGGAGAAACTTCCGGAGGAGTGAATGGAAAGAGTGATTGGTCCCATCTACAAAAAGGGCGATCAGCTAGATTGCTGTAATTACCGCGGCATTACGCTGGTCAACGCTGTCTACAAGATGCTCTCCCAGATTTTGTTACGTCCTCTATCGCCAATAGTAAGAGTATTTGTAGCACAGTACCAGGCGGGCTTTATGGGGGCTCCAAATCCTTTAGAAATGTCGGAAGTACAACGTGCCCACACATTAAATTTTCGTGGATTTCAGGGCAGCATACGATACAGTCGAGCACGAATAACTATGGCAGCTAGTCCTAGCCTTTGCAGACGACCTCGACATCATTACTAGAAACCGTGGGACGGCGGAGGCAATCTACGCCAGACTAAAAACGGAGGCTAGGAGGATAGGGCTACAAATTAATGCGTCGAAGACCAAATATATGGTAGGAAGAGGCTCCCGAGAAAGTAACGTTTGCCGCCCACGGACAGTGACTATTGACGGCGATGAACTGGGAGTGGTTGATGAGTTCGTATATTTGGGATCTCTGGTCACCGCCGATAATAATACGAGTAAGGAGATCCAATGACGCATTCAAGCTGGAAATCGAGCCTACTTTTCCCTTCGCAAGACGTTTCGATCAAGAAGCATACGCCGCCGCACAAAGCTGACGATGTACAAAACGCTAATCAGACCGGTAGTCTTCTACGTACTTGAGACAGTAACTTTACTTACGGAAGTCATACGTCCACCTGCCGTCTTTGAACGAAAGGTGTTGCGGACTATTTTTGGCGGAGTACAGACGGAAAGCGGAGAGTGGCGGAGACATATGAATCACAAGCTACAGGCACTGCTTTGAGAGATTCCCATCGTACACCTGGCGAAAGTTGGGAGATTACGGTGGGCCGGCCACGTCGCAAGGATGCCGGACGACTGTGTAGTGAAATCCGTTCTCTTCAAGAACCCCACCGGCACCGGAATAGAGAGGCTCAACGTGCTAGATGACTCGACCAGGTTGAAACCGACTTGCGTGTGTCGAGACGCGCAACGAATTGGCGACGAGAAGCCCAGGTACGAGTACAATGGAGAGGAATTCTTGATACGGCAAGAGCCACCCCGGCTCTCGGCTGAATAAGTATAAGTAACGAAGATCCCAGAATACTTTCTCGTTTGGTAAACTATTTCGTAACTTCTAGAACCATGAACCCGAAAATTTATTATAGTTTGTGCTGTGGATTTGCTGCAGCAAATCAACCTTGATCAAACACTTGTACAATGACAATGACGTTGCTGTGGTTTGTAAGGAGTAAAATCCTGCCAATGGCTAGGAGCTAAGGCCAGTTGAAGAATACTGGTCAATTGTAAAACATGAATTGAAGAAGGATTTTAGCTGCATTGCATTGGTAATATTTTTATGTTTTTGCGAAATCAAATTAAATCTAAACAAGCACTTTCGCTGCATTTTTCAATTATACGAGTTATTTAAAAAAAAATCTTTGAGTGTTCATATTTTATTTGCAAATTGTTTATTAGTATCTGTCAACTGTTCAGTTTCCAAGTGTGATTGTCAAATAAGTTTTGTATAATTGTTTAGTGCAATCAATAGTGAAGTAAACTCTACAAAGCGTCAACTGCAATTCGAACGAACGTTTTGTTTACCATAGAATGTTCCTCAAACAGTTCCCAGTATATGGCGTATGGGCATAAACCCTATTGAAAGTTGATTTATATGCAAATTACTTCCGTCAACATCCGTTTTTCCAATCACAGCTCCGGCTAGTATCAGCTGTCGGTTACTAGGAGACTTCGTGTTGTACTGTTAACTTTTAAAGAAGCGACTATTGTACTACAAAGTGTGCATTTGGCAAACAGCACTGATGCATTGGTAACAATAATATTCCCACTAGTTTTGATGTTTACACGCAAGCTGTTCTCAAGTCAAGACACTTCGTCAGCAGTTTTATCACAAGAGGGTGACTGCAGAATAGCTATAGCTTCTTCAAATGAAACTTGTGGCATTTTCTACCAGAGTAGGTCAATGCAATAATTTGCATGAACTTTGCAAATTCACGAGTGGATCAGAAAAACCGGATTCACTAAGATTAGTGTCAAAAACACGCATATTTTTATACTCGAAACCTATTGCAACAGTCCCGTTCAGAGCGATTGATCGATGGATGATTGGCCTTTCATAGACCCAGTGACATAGTTTGTAACAAATCGTCTATTCACCCGTGAAAGCCGTATTGTTTTTATTGGACCAAACAACTAAAAATTTGAATCCGACCTATCGCTTATGTTGCGTTGCGCAACACATTACCGCATAGACCCGATGGATTCAGCGTAAAGTAAAAGCCCGTTAGGAAAAGCTCACAAACTCACATAATCAAATGAATCGAATGTGTTTATAGCGCTGCACCAGTTTTGTCATTTTTGTCGGAACCAGTTTCGATCTCGTTTGATGCAGCCCCCCAAAGTGAATGTCTTTTAGGATGACTGCTCCAGATGCAAGGGCGGTTTTGGCTGATTCAGCAGCTGGGCTGGTGCATTTCGGAAAAGGGACAGAATTGATTCAAAAAACCTGTACAAGTGCAAACGAGTTTTTTTTCTCTCTTTACTCTCGCTGAATCAGCACTTTGCCAAGGTCGTCTGGAGCTCCGTTCAAAAGTAGCTTTTTGCACCCTTGAAGTTGCGTCATATGATTGTGATTTTATTAATGAAAGTTTTGCTCTCTTGGAATTGATGGTGGGTTACTATTTGGCTGTTTAAACGATTTTTTATTTTTCGATTTACGTAGAGTTAAGAGAATCGTGGCCACTGAACGTATTTTGGAAAGAAAATTCAGCAACCTGAATTCAACGACAACGACATCGACATCGACATGCAGAAACTGGCTTAACCCACCACTGTTGAACGATTTGCGGCCAGCCAAATCCTTTTCTTTTTTGTAAAATATCACCGTGAAACACAGTTGCAGTTAACACTTCCGACTCTGCAGCTTTTAGACCCAAATGAAGGCCGCGTTGTGTTTTCCTAACGTTAAAGGTTGAAAACTAATTAAGAATAGGGCTTTACTCTGTCAATGATTTCGGAAATGATGAAAGATTTACGTTATTTATAGGTTCCACTGTTGCGTTTCGAACTGAGGTTCCGCTATTTAATTCACTAATCTACTAGTAGCATCAGTGGTTGAAATTTGCCAACTAGAGATCCGGTTGCCACCGGTGCTGAGCAGAGGCTGATCGTTACAGCGGTTTGGCCTTGGTTAAGAAAAACCCCAATAACGGTTTGTTATTGAACTGCGCTTTGTGATGACGCCCAAATCACCGTGACTGCATTGGCGGCAAATTATCACAAGCCCGGAAGATTTTTGGAAAACATCATCTGAAGCAAACGTCGATTGTTGCACAGAATTGAACAAAAAAACAAGCGTTGAATGAATATTTTTTTCAATTCACACGAGAAACGAATTCAAAAAAGGCTATTTCGATTTGCGATTCAACATTCGTGCTTTGAGTGTTGCGGTTTCTCAGCTACAAGTCTACACTCTGACCGACCAGACCCAGCAAATAAATCTGTAGAAAACTTTGGAAAGAACAACGAACAACACAAGCAATTCCGTCACTTTTGGTTCACATCGTAAGAGGAAGTTTTCATGTCACAGTCTAGAGAATTCGAAATATTTTGTCTAGCTTTAATTAACAAAAGCCCCAAAATGGTCATTCAATTACGGCTTTAGGAAACCTTAGAGATCACATTTCTGCTACACGGTAGAGTTTGCTTTAACTTCACGGCTCGAAAATACTAATGGAAAGTACCCATCGGTAGTTACAGTCACCCAAACCATCACGTACGCAGGAAACGTGATTTAGTAACCTTTTCCGTTTTCTTGAGTACTGTCGATTTTTTCTGACCACCACCGTGTTACTGTGCTGTTGCTCTCCTTGTACCGTTTGATGGCCCAACACACCTAAATTTGGTTTACCGGTAGATACTTGAAGGCCCTTGAACATTTCCACCTCAGATGGCATAACGGTTTGTCTAGACTATTGTCTAGCAAGGATTCATTTGCCATTTAACTTAAATTTTTTTTGCCAAGAATAACTTTCAAAAGGACGTATTTAGAAGCAAGATTAATTATTTTTTAAAAATCACAAATGTCAATTACCTCAAAGCTCCGATTTTCCTAATTTTTTATGATTTTATGATAGCTTAAATTTGGCCATAAAATCTAGTCGATGGACACTTTTCGTATACAGTAATGTTCCGATTTTGTCAGCCCCATGTTGAATTTTGGGCTGACAAAATAGGGAAACTGACAAAATCGGGAAATTTTTTTTAAATTTTATCAAAATTCAATACTTGAGACCTCGCAATATCGAAGACTGCTACTAAAAATTAAATTTTAACCCCAAATTGGTCAACCGAAAGCTCAATGAACCGGGCACAGCACACTGGTCCAGAACCATTTTTGGTGCGCATTAGCTTTGAGCGGGAAAACTTGGTTTTAGATATATGGAACCCTTGGAAGAATTTCTTAAAATTAAAAGTTCTATCGTCCAGCGAAATTCAAATTTTGATTAATCCTCCTAAAAGTGCAATAAAAAGTTTATTTTTCTATAATTTCAAAATAACACATTGATGTGTACTGCAAAGTTTTACAGTATATTATTACAAGAAATTTTGATGTAGACAGTAACCTTCTATCTCTTCAGCAAAGAGAGAAACGTTCTATTTCTCATAAATGAAAAATCGGTAAAATCTGTTTTTCTATTTCGGCTGTTTTTGTAGTTGTTGTATAACTTGTTGCTCTTTTACAAAGTTATACAAATAGTAAAAATACACAACATTGCTGAATGTAGTATACATCTATCTTTGCTTGTTTAGGAACTATAGAACTTTTACTATGAAAATATCCTAATTTTGACCCCGAATTACTCGTAAGAAGGCATCATTTTATTCAAAAACTCTCCCCAGACAATCAGAATAGTTTCAAGCAGACTGAAAAGTTTTATATACCATGTTTAAAAGCACAAAAATTAAACAAAATTCATAGGCTGACAAAATCGGGATAAAAAGCTGATAAAATCGAGGGTAGACAAAATCGGAATATTACTGTATTATTTTAAATTTTTGAAATTTGACCAATTTTGTGTAACCTAAACAATATCAAATTCTACACATCGTTTTGAACCAATTTCGCCATATAATTATTTTCTTAGGCCTAGCCGTTCTCGTGTTATTGCAAATTTAAAATCTTAAAATTATATATTAGGTACATTCCACGCAGTGTTCGAGATCCATGTAATAGACCTTTACGGATTTGAAACAAATTTTGTCAGAATAATCGTTTTAAGTCAGGCTTTTACTACCTAAATTTGGTGCCGATTGGTCCTCCCCACGTTTAATGACCACCTCCTTTTTAAAGAAAAAAAGTTTTTGTCAAACCTTTTATTTTCTTTTGCTAATATCTCCGAAAATATGAACGTAAGTGCTGTCAAATATTTTATAATTCGATTTGAAAACTAAATTTACATTTTGCTTTCGATGCGCATAATTTGATCTCAAAAATTTCAAGCCCATCTTGTTTTCCAGATTTTTTTACATTACATTTTGACATTTATTTTCGACATTATTTTTTTTTCTGTTCTTCCTTGCATACAGCAATAAAAGATAAAATAATTGTTTTCCTATGTATCTCTACTAAAATTATTCAGATAAAACTAGTAGCGTGAAAGAAGTGATAATCACAATCATTTTATGGAATGCAATAATGTTCGATTCTTGAGATAATCGGGCAAATAAGGTAAAATCGTACCAATACAACAATCACCAATCAAGTCTCTGAAAAAAAAACAAAAAAGTATTCAATTCACCTATGAGCCTACCAGAGACTTCGCGCAAACAACGTTGGCCATGAACAAAAAGCCCGAAGCGAATGTTGTGAAAACATAAATGAATTGTATCTAAAATTCGTTCAACTGCACTCACCGAAAACACGTGCCGGTACAGAAGTCAGCAAATCTTGACCGGACTGGACTGCATATAGCGTTACCGTGTCGCGTCGCACCGAGAAAAACAGGCTTCGTCCATCGTGTAAGCGCTTGTGAAATTTTTTGTTTTGCTAAATCCTCACCGACACGGCTATACCGCGCTTGGACGCTACGTTTTTGGAATAAGGAGCACCGTCTATCGTTACGGATCAGTTCGTAAACCGTTCATGGTTAGGCACTAGTAGATAATCACCGACCGATGCTTAATTTCTATAGCTCCTCGATCTATCTAGTGCCTGTTGGTGATTGACCTCTTAAACAGTTGAAAGTTGAAGCCTATTTGAGATCCAGCGCCGTCCTTGGGGGTGCCACGATTTTGATATTCATAACGATGCAGACCGGTAAGTGGACAATAGGATCTGAGTCAGTAAATGTTTTTTTTGCACCCTTAGAAGCTGCAGCTGCATTGCAGAGGTTTGATCAACAGATTGAAACAGTGAATCTTTCTAGCGAGTATCGATCCTCACGACTAGTGAAACTTAACCCTCTCTGTCCCAAGGGTGATTTACGGTTTTTGATAATTTAAAAGTTATCATAGACTGATGTTTTTTGAGCGTTTTAGCGGAATACAAAGATTGATATTGAAAAAAACTTTTCCACGATTGAAAAGCAAAGCCGGGGGCTTAAACAGTCATTAGACATTATACCCTTCTTTATCGACAGACTTCGCAGCCGGCTGTTTAGAGTACAGGAAAATTACGGGGCCAGTGTAACGATCCTGCTGACTCTATCTAGCAAGCACCGCCTAGCCGAAATTCGAACATACGACGACTCGCTTGTTACACCAGCGTCGTACCTCGAAGCTAACTGGGCGGTTCCATGATTGAATTCTACTATTAATTTTATTCACGACAGGTACGTATATCGGCCAGGACTTGCAGGATGCAGGCCTCATCAGTGTCTGCTGACGAATTTCAAAAGTGATTATACTAAGCATTCGTAAAGTAAAACTAAAACTAAACAGCTTATACAAAATTGTTTCTGATACTTTCAGAAACAGAAATATTTATTCCTAAATGGCTTAAAAAATTTATCGGCTGATTTTAATATCACAAGTTATGGATTACCTGTGCTACTATGGGGCAGTGAGGGTTAAGAAGTGCATAGCGCAAAATTATTCGAAAATCAAAACCATTTATTCTGAAATCTTTCAGGGGTATTAAAAGCTGTTCAATTATACCATTCTGTGTAGACAACAAAAAATATTTAAACCTTATTAGAAAGGTAACATATTCCAAGACTCATTTGTCTTTTCACGCGGACAAACGTCACAACGGGCAACAATTCCAAAGGAAAACAAAAACGACCAGAAAAAGCACATCGCACGGTCTGAGTATCAAACTAGTTCACGTTTACGAGACCAACGAATAAAAATATCCGAAACAACACGTCGCCGTCGAAGAGAAGCAAAAAAATGTCATCGCCATCCCACGTTCCACAAAACCCAAAAACCAATCCTGCGATGTGATGTAACCCTGACCGAGCGCAAAATCACTGAACGCCTTTTCTGCATAATTTATTCCAAACGTTATGATTTTCGTACCGGTTTCTACTTTTTATAATCTCCGAAAAATAAAAAACTGCCTTAAGCCTTTACCTTCTGTATACTCCTTAGTAGACGGCCACGTTAACGGTTAGTAGTTTGATGCAAAACTTCCAAACACACACAAGCACGCACTGTACACTTCGCTAGAAAACGTCAACACTTTCCACTTCTCGATCTTGGTTCTGTCCGTAAATTCAAAGTTCAAAATTTTTCTTCACACTTGTCTGTTTTCAAACTTATTTAAATTTCTTAGAACATTCCACCAAAAGCTCGAAATCAACACTGCCACGGATGCTGTTCTTTAAGCAACTTTCAGTTTTCGCTCGACCGGACACTTAAACACTATTTTCTGCTACTCCTTCGGGACGAATTGGTCCAGCAACAGGTGGTATCCTATCAGCTTATCCTGTTTAGTTTCTTCTGTTGTAACAACAAACACCACATGCATCGGATAGATAGACAATGCACGACCAGGCAGCGCGCTTCCTCTGAATGCACTTGACTGAGCCGAAAGATGAACGAGAAGTGAGCTTGGCGCCGCTGTCGCACCGGAGTTTTATATCGCCGCCCGAGCTCACTGCTCGCGAGCGGCCATCCGATCGGTCGCGCAGCACCAAATGTCGCGCAACAACATGCGGTGCGAAGATGCTGTACCCTTTGGCTCCACGCCTGAAACGAACAAGCGACCGGACGCTATTTGGTTCAGACGCGCTGTTGGTCGATCGCCAACATTGCGTGCGTAAAGAAGCGGTTTTAGTTGCCGGTCTTTTTTTCGGAGCCTAAGTATTTTCTTTATTGTCCTAAAATGTTTTAAGCTGTTACACCGGCTCTGAAAATGACTAGCAATTAGCCATGTTGACCATGTGGAACTTGTCGCGAGCAGAAAGCGAATTTTTATGCGTTCCTTTGCGAACTTTTCCAGCCAAAATGAACTTTAGTTACATTTTACGATTTGGTACCTGCCAGCTAAGTGAATATTAACGTTATATTAAACTCATTAAAGTGCTCCACCCTAGTAAATATGGTTCTCTGAACTTTTTGCTACATCAATTTTACATCAGATGACAAATAAAAGTTGGAAAGCAGTTTCCTAAATACGGCCATACTGTTAACGCAGAACAACAAAACGTGGAGGTTTACGGTAAGACATTGAGGAAGGTCTGTTATAATTCTCGGTTCTCGATTTGTGTGATTTGTTCGAAATAAAAATTGAATCTCGCAACTGTTAACGTCTATGATAGGTCAATACTAAGAACTTACATTAAAGAGCGAATACGAAACACACATGAAAAAATTTTGCACGCTCATATGGAAAATCCGGATCTATACCATCGTGCTTTAAAAAAAATTGAGAATCTGTAATTCAGCCATCCCAAGAGTGTCGAAAAGGTTCCATGATTGATTGACATTGGATCATAAGCTAGGACCCAAGCAGCACACTTTTGGCACCCCTTCCTTTCCACTATTTCCTCTTCATTCCCTAAAAAATCCTTCTTCATTACTTTCCCTTACCGTCCCTTCATCAATTGTAGAATCATCGTTTCAAAAAAAAATATTAATATATGCCTGACCGCATTTCAAGGTCAAGACTAAAATCACAAGTTTGGACACTTTTGGTACTTTTCGTTGAAGAACCCTCAAGAACTTATTTACGACTGAAATTGGTTCTATATCAAATGCCACAACTGCTTTATAATAACTGTGCTAGTATGGGAGCTTGAAGGAAACCAGGAGCAGCTTGCTGGAGGTCGGAGGAAAAGGTCAAAGCTAATTTCAAACGAAATCCTAATATTTAAACATGTGTATTTAAACATGCTTATTCGACAATATTTGACGATCATGACTGTCTGAAAAGATGTTGGGCAACTCAAGGGGGCTTTTCCTAGCAGCAAACCAATTTATTTCAGTGTTTATGTAAAATCTGTGAAAATTTGGGGTAATTTTTTAAATTTCTTTTGAAGTAAGATTTTTTATTTTTTTTTTGCTTATATCTTCGGAAATATAAGATTTACAATCATATAACAAACTTGAACTTTATTATAGACATCCATGCTTCCAGTAGAAGCCTTCTACTAATGCGTAATGTACCTTTATGGAGACTCAGTATTTCAAGAAGTAAAGGTATCCCGTGGCACGAGAGACCTAAACATTGCATAGCTAAGGTTTATTGAACTGTGTAGTATAGGTATGAAATGGAGAGAGTTGCCTGGAAGGAGCGTCAAACATAGCTCTGGCTCTCTCAAGCTCCCACCTGGCGCCTCCACGCAGATCTAAGTCACGGTCGATGGGCTTACCCGGAAATGCTTCATGTGCTTACTGAAGCAGCTAAGCTAGGAGGTGCGAACTAGAGTGGCTGTTCTCCAGGTGAGGGGCGGCTGAATATGAAATGCTGTATCCCGCAAGCTATACCTTAGATGGCAGACCCATCAGCGGGATGTAGGTATGGCGACCCCGGTGAGGTAGTATACCGAAAACTCAATCACCACGAATAATGAAGAAAGAAATGCAGGACAGAACAATCGGTATAGGACACAGCAAGGGACAAGGAAACGATTAAGGGATAATGATTGGAAATTTGGTACCGGGAATGTCCGAACTCTCTATGAACCGGTACGGGCTGGCTTGCTTGCTCGAGAGCTGCATCAACTCGAAGTGAAGATTGCTGCTATTCAGGAAGTTCGGTGGCCAAAATCCGGAGAAAAGGAGTTCCGTGCAGTAGACACTATTGCAGGCACTTCTTTTAAGTACCACATCTACTACAGTGGTGGTTAAAAAGCAGAACATGGAGTCGGTTTCGTAGTGTTGGGAAAACAAAAGCAACGGGCAAATTAAAGGCAAATTCTTCAACTACAGCCTAATCAACTTATACGCACCGACAAATGATAAATCCGATTATGCTAAGGACGAGTTTTACGACAGGCTTGAGAGGACCTATGGAGAGTGCCCAAAACACGACGTGAAAATCATCATCGGAGATGCAAATGCGCAGATCGGGAAGGAGGCATTCTTCCGTCCAGTCATTGGAAGACATAGCCTTCATCTGTCCACCAATGATAACGGTCTGAGGCTCATAAATTTTGCCGCGGCCAGAGGAATGGCCATCTGTAGCACCTACTTTCCACGTTTGAATATTCGGTAACACACCTGGAGGCATCCAAATGGACACTCTCAAAATGGAGAATGGACAATGGACTAGCTCTCAGATCGATCATGTCTTGATTGTTGACACTTTTCGGATGTTATCGATGTACGGTCTTTTCGGGGACCAAATATCGAATCTGACCACTATCTCGTAGTGAGTAAGATTCGCGCAAGGCTGTCGAACACGGCGAAGGCTCGCACTGAGAAGACGCTGCGTTTCGACATCCAGCGGTTAACGGCAGACGGCGTAGCAGTGGAGTACGCCAGGAAGCTTGACCAACGAATCGCAGAACAGCAGGTAGAAGGAGTAGATATAAATGGGCTGGGAAGGAACATCCATGGTGCCATCGACACAGCTGCGAGAGAGGTGGTAGGCACGATGCGTGGAAGACAGCGTAACAGCTGGTTCGATGCCGAATGCCAGAGAATAACAGATGAAAAGAACCAGGCCAGGAGTCGCATGCTCACTGCGGCAACGCGTCAAAACAGAGAGAGGTTCAGAGATACTAGAGCTGCGGAAAAAAGAATCCATCGTCTAAAGAAAAGCGGCTACGAGTAGCATATTTGTGGACTTTAAAGCGGCGTACGATTCAGTTAAACGAAATGAGCTGCGGCAGATAATGCTAGAACATGGTTTTTCGACGAAACTAGTTACGATGATTCGTACGACGCTGGACGGATCTAAATCATGCGCTAAAATAGCGGGTGAGACCTCAGCTGCTTTCGTGACGTAGGATGGACTGAAGCAAGGGGCTGCACTCTCTAACCTGCTATTGAACACTGCCTTGGAAGGTGCATTACGAAGGGCAAACGTGGAAAGGAATGAAACTATCATCACGAAATCTCACGGTCTTCTTGGTTTTGCGGATGACATCGATATCATCAGAATCAACCGTAGAGCAGTGGAAGAGGCCTTCAGGCCTTTTGAAAGGGAAGCGGCGGGATTGGGACTTACCATTAACACCGCCAAAACGAAGTATATGGTTGCTGGTAGGGAACGTGGGAGCCCAAGTGGTGTTGGTGTCGAGGTGGAGTTAGATGGGGAATGAAATGAAGTAGTGGAGGAATTTATATACTTTGGTACACTCGTGACATGTGACAACGATGTAAGCCGCGAAGTGAAACGACGAGTTGCAGCTGCAAATCGGGCTTTCTACGAATTACGTAGCCAGCTGAAGTCCCGTAGTTTGCAAATTCGCATAAAACTGGCGCTCTACAGAACACTAATCCTCCTGTAGGCCCTTTACGGACACGAATCATGGACGCTAATGGAAGCTGATCGGCGAGTGCTTGGGGTTTTTGAGCGTAAAATTCTGCGATCTATACTTGGTGGCAAACTGGAAAAAGGAGTGTGACGCAGACGTTTGAATCGCGTGCTGTACCAAGTATACAAATATGCTGATATAGTGAAGGTAGTGAATGTAGCATGCTGCGGTGGGCTGGACACGTGGCCAGAATGCCCGACGAAAGAGTAGCCAAAACTATTTTCAGTAGAGAACCAGGAAGAGACCGTAGACTCCGAGGCAGACCCCGCACCCGGTGGGTGTGTGCTGTCGAAGACGATGCACGTTCAGCTGGTGCTCGGTGGGGATTGGAGAACGGTAGCCCAGGACCGACGGTACTGGAGGACCATAATTCGTTTGGCGCAGGGTCGGTAACGGACCGTTGCCACTAAACTCAAAGTAAAGTCTTTAGCATAATTATATTGATTAAACCTCCCAGATTCGATTAACATCGTTTATGTGTCGCAAGAATGTGACAGAACTTTTTGTTCGCTTATAAGCCATACTACTAAATTTCTTTTTCAGTGCTCTTGATTTTGTCCTTTGGTTTCACCGATATGAATATTATGTATAAAATGAACTGGAAATATTCGGTAGTACGCCTAAAAAGTGTGCAAAGATGGGAAGTTCTGTTTTGAAACACTTTTTGGTCTCACTTGCGCCGAGTGCTCTGGAATGTCGGCTTTATTTCGATCAATATATTGAATGTTATTTTTCATGTGTAACTATATTAATATATCAATATATTGAACTTTATTTTTCGTGTGTAACTAGTCAGTACACTAATTACGGTTACGTACCATTAGAAAAACTTCCTTATTGTCTTTTTATGGGCGCCTTATAGAAAGGTGCGTCCAACTTGCAACGCAAATTGAAAATGATTTTAAATTTTAAAATTCAATTGATGTTTGGCATCGTTATAAACAATATATAATTTAAATGTATGTGTTGGGGTTGTAGTTTTGATTTCCAGAAAGGTTCGGTTGGAGAGAATATGGTGAATTATGTACTCTGTTCACACCATTGTGTTTTGTGCTGGGCTTTTTTGCTTTGATTATAGTCATTTTAACATTTTTACCGAGGAAATTTTTAAGAAGAAATTATATTATTGGAGGAAAAATTTTGTTTTAAAATAACGAATCTTTTCGGCTCTTTCAGTTCCTGGGCAGTTTGCTTAAAAAATGAAGCAAATTGTTTACCTCTAAACGTAATATTCTTGTAATATATAACCAACAGGAACTAAGAGGATTTAATAAAAACGGAGTTTAAAAAACGGTGAGATTTCGTTGACCCTCCCCTCGATTCTCTGATCGCCATTTATGTTGGTATTTTAAACCTAAAATAAACAATCTGTTTAAAACAATTATAACTAACTATTACTTTAAGTTTAGAAAAATCGATTACACGAGATATGGACATAATGACGCAACTGTATTTTTATGAAAATTTAAGTAACAAAAAGTCACAGAATAATTTTTATTGCAGCAATTTTCTTTATTTATTATATATGATACGACCGCTTGAACGAGTTGTCAAAATGTCGGGTAAACTGGTTTCAACAAATTTTCCATAACCTTAAGTTATAAAAATATACAAAACTTTCGAACGAGTGGTCAAAATGTCGGGTAAACTGGTCTGAACACAATTTTCATATCCTTGAGCTATAAAAATATTTATAGTTCTTGAACGAGTAGGGAAAATGTCAAGCAAACTGGTCTAAACACATTTTCCATATCTTCTTTAAACTATAAAAATGCTAATAACTCCAAGACCCAAAATACAAAGACCGTCGGTCTTTGCCGTCAGAGGGTTAAAAAATAAATCAGAGAACGAGGATCAATAACAAATTGCATACGCTGCTAGAACTATATCGCTCCACCAAAACGTGGATGTGTTGACGAGGAGAGCGTGGATGAAAATATGGGTATAGCCAAGGTAGTCAATGTCTTTCTTTGTACACATTTCAGAGTTCATTTTTTCGGGCACGTTTCAATTACGACTTTTTGTGCAAAAATCCAATTTCGGCAGCCAAGAATGTTACGAACGACGTAAACCACAATTTTAAGATAAAAACAGCCATTTTTTCTAATTTATTCGTAAATAAACTGATTTGTCGTTAAGTGCTACATACATGGCAGATTCATGAAATTAATACATCAGAACACCTATCTATACTCACCTTGGAATACAAAGTGCTGTTTGCATAGTTTTAAGTTTGCACACCAGAAATTTACAGTTCCTTACAAGTAAATATAAAACACTGCGGCTGCATTGCTTTGTGCAAATTTAAAAAATTAATACGAAACATGCGAATTGACATGGTACATTGACATGACATGGTATGTCATGCAAAAAAATCTAAGCTTTCGTGAAAAATAAAGAGATTTAAAATGGGTCCCTTTTTGCTTGCAGTTTCAATTATTCAAAAAGTAAGCCTCAAGTCAATATTTTTTTCTGAAAAGCTCTTTACTCTTCATTTCCTACTTAAATAATTTAAATAGGTTAAGTGGTTCATTTTTTTAAACGGTCTAATGGCAAAAATGGACCGTAATTTAGATCCCCAAATAAATAAAAAGAGTCCTAAATTTTTCTGAAAGTGTTAAACATGAAGCTTCGCATAAAAAGTTCTATAGTAAGTATCTTCAATATCTCCAAATTCCACTGGGCTAGACTTATGTTTTTGATACCAATTCCAATGGTGTGGTGCTTATTTACGGCACGCATCTTTTTCTAAGGGATTTGACAAAATGAAAAGCATTTTGCATAGATTTTTGGATATAGACGGATGTAAAAGTAATTATCTCTGAATTTCGCTGGGATGAAATTGATCTCTTTTCAACATAAGAAAGTTTTTATCAGCTGGCATTCGCGGCAGAGGTGTTTTCTTATGGCAAATGGTCTTTATTGATATTTTGATCAAATGAACGATGTTTGTTCACTGCACCTGTTTTTTGTATTTGCAGTTTTGACCAAATGAAGATCATTTTATTCTAATTTACGCGACATTAGAAGAGAAAATTTGCGTATAATCATGTCTATTATTGCCATCATCATCGAATTACATACGGAAAGAGCTTTCTTATGGCGAAAAAGTTCAGTTTTATTTTTCTAGCGGTATTGGAAAATCTTGAGATCTTGAAATACTAAATACCTGAAGCATTTTAAAATGTTTTGAAACTTTAGTTGATTTCTCAATTCTGGATACCAACAAGCCAATCTGCGTTTGCCACCACCAGTGTATTTTTTCACGAGTTTTTTTCGAGACATGTTTTTTATTCGTTTTTTTCCTTTTACCTATTTCGCCGCTTAAAAGGGTCAACCACGCCGCAGGATGGCGACTTGTAGTATTTAAATCAGTCATCACGTTGCGTTGTCGTACAGCGAATAGACTTCCAGCATTTACCATGCTCGTAGATCCAGTTCGAGTCGGATAACTTACAGACTCAACGGCATACCTTAGACAAGAAAAACAACTAAACTAAAGGATGCCAGAAAGTCGAATTTTTTTAGTCGACTATCTTTCCATCCTCAGGTTAGTATTCCAGACGACACATCGATCAATATGTAAATAAGATTTTAATTTATAGATTATTTCATTTGATTTCGCTTCCAAATTAGCCAAGTATCAAAGTGGCCGAGTTTTATTATTTTATTTTAAACGACATTCAACATTTAACATGAACGAACAAATCTAAGCCAGCAGCAGCTTAGATCCTGGTCGCAAGGTATTTGCCACCCTAAAGAGCAACGACCTATCCAACCAAGCAAAGTCGAAAGCAAAGACACCTGCAAAAAAATGAGCCATTTTCGAGCCTACGTGACACAGACCACAGACCGCTGCTCCAGAAGCTTGATATCAACTAACCCACAGAACTGAAACCTGTTCCATGTCTGGTTCGAGTCTGTCGCGTTTTCATCTAATTTATTCGCATTTCACACGACCATATGGAACCTCGGGAAGATAGGAATTTCGCTATTCATCCCTATACCGTAAAAGTGGTAGGAAACGTTTTTTTTGGTTAATTTCAGTAAATTTCATCCAGGCGTGGTACTTAACAATTTTTTTTTTCAGTTTTACTCAGATTGTTGTTATAATAAAGTGAGACCCTAATTGACTTTTTTATGCAGCTTTATGGGTCCATAACAGCACAAACGTTCAACGCGAATAGGTCAAGAAGTGGCACGCTACACGGCAGGTCTCGTTTGTATCGAGATCGTTTGTATGTGACATTCCGAGCGTCATGCAACTCGACGGCACTATTAGTAAACAAAGGAAAGGACGCATGAATTACGAATGTTCATGGTAAAGCCGTTTCCCAGCATTATGAATTTTGCACGAGATTATTAATAGGCTACTAATAAAGCGATTTGGAACTGCCCAGTAAGTTTTCGGGGCTAGTGACGTCATAGTCTAATATCCTTTATACAAAAAGCAAGATACGTTTGCATCACGTGACAGGTTATTGATTTGAAATGTTCATAAATTATTTTCCAAAAATTTGACGACAGAGTATGTTAAGTAAGTTAAACGGTAATAACTCGATAGTGAATTCGAGTAAACTTTACAAATTCCTCTCGTTAGAATTTAATTTCATTGGGCACCAAGATCATTAATGCTATGATACTATTACTAACATAGCATGCTGAGAAACCATAGTCTACCTTGAGAAATTAAGCTCGAACCAAAAACACGACACGACGATGAAAGCGGAAATGAATGGAACGTGCGAAGGCGCATTGAGAGCCGAGGCTGATAATGATGTGGATTGTTTTCACCTTCACCGTATTTTCACGGTGCGTTTTCGTATGTGGATAATACAGCCGAAATCGACACCGTTGGTGATTATTACACAACGCTAATAAATTCATTTCCGAACAAAAGCCCTGTTATGGGCTATTCCATTTAGTTGATTCAAGTGGTTCATCAAAATAATTGTTTCGTTTGTGTATTTAACGAATAGCTTTCAGGCACTATTTTTTAACATAAGCACAAGTCTACTACGCAAAAAATACATTTCGGTTAGAGCAAGAACAAAATCGAAATTCACATGTTAGTAAATAAAAACAAAAACTTTAATACACGCAGTCGAAAATATTAGCACCATTCAACTTGATTGACTATTTAGAGGACATCCTTCCGGAGTAGTTAGCATGTCTGAACAGCAGTTTCCATAGTCGTTGAACTATAAACAAACTCACTTGGCGAACTCTCGAAGTAATCATAATTGTTTGTTCAGCGACTGTCCCTAATGTCCAATTAGCATTAACATTCGCAGTAAATCAACCTTTTACTGGCATTTCAACTGCACTTTGCTGCAAATTAGCTTATTTGCTATTGTAAATTTGCATCCAAAATTTAATTAGAATTCTTCTTGTCAGCTACAAGTAAGCATTGTCAGCATTGTCAGTAAGTAGCAAGATACCATTGGAAACGACAAATTTAAAAGAGCACAGAAACTTTTTATTCTGAGTAAGTATGTGGGTATGCTCCAACATCCTAGGCTCAGCTTAGAATCAAAACATGATTGCCTTCGATGAATATCTCTCAAGATATCGACATAGGTATCTTAGAATTGACGACATAAAGTATGCAATAAATTTGCAAAATCAGGAAACTGGCTACCGGCCTGCTAAAATTAGCCGACAGCACTGTGATACCATCTTGCCTTCAATTTTTCCTTCGAGCAGGAATGTCACTAAATAAAACTAAACTTTTTATCACTAGTTATTGATTTTTGCACGGTGACTGAAAGCACTTGCAACAGACGTCTACGTAGTATGTAATAAGATGCGACTTTGCGACTTGATTAGCAGAAGCATTAATTTTCGCTTTCTTCGGTCTCGTGCTCACGCCCATATCTAACTTACTTTCCGAATGGCGCATATTGACCGTGTTGTCATGGGCGCTACAGTTCAAGCTGGACGAACACAGGTGAAGATGATGCTTGCAAGAAACTAACATTTTATATGAGGTTATGATTTTGAGGTTACGCCGTGGTACGCCGAAATACAGAGCGGTGATAAAAAAAGAAAGTAATGGCTAATACTTCCAACACCAAAATATTGTTTCCATTGGAATAAGAGAAAAGTGTATTCCACTGAGTCATAAACCCCCGGCAAGTCCGTATATTGTTGATGGCCATCAAATGAAAATAGTTTAAATCATTAATTATTTATATGCATTTATTATTAACTATGTCTCTAACACTCCAAAGCAAAAATGAAGTTAGCCAAATTTAACCGAGCCTACACGATGTAAAAGCGAAAGTGATTGCGTAATTGTGAATGAGTTTTTCTTTGAGAATCAAATCATTAACACCAGTATGCTATCAAAATATTATATCCGATATACTACGATATACTATTTTTTGTTCCCTTTTTTACAGAACAAGCATAAATTTTTCAATAAACATTTGATCAGAAAAAAAGATGCCACTAATTCTACTACCGTAAATATTAAAGTAACACTACCGTAAATATTAATGTAACACTTCTGAAGAAAATTCACATAAAAAAATCAGAATAGATCATAAAAGGAGATCACGAAAGAGTAGTTAAGGCAAGGCTTAAGATTATTAAAGAAAGTTAGAGGATGTGGTAAATGAGAAATGTCAAATAAGATCGTTGAAGAAGTGCATCAAATTCAAAGGGGAGGGCAAAGATAGCCTTCGGAAGATCAGTGGCGCACGTCAGAAAACCATTTAAGCAACAAAGTTTAAATATGCGCTTGCACAAAGATATACCTCGTGGGAGTTGGTACACCCCTTGCATATCATGAATAATGCGGTGCTCAATTCAATTTTTTGCGGGTTTGACTTTGGCTTCTCATTCGAGAAACGTTTATTTTGACATTTAAATATTTTTAATATATTTATATTGAATACACAGTGATTTGGCAATTTCATCACGATGATAAAAATATTCGATGGTCTCGGAACGTGAAATATTTTGAACCCATGTAATTTATTATTCATGTATTCTAAAACCGAAGAAAGAATTATTCTGATATCATAATATTATTTGAATCAATTGGATTCAAACATGGCGGTTTCTATGGTAATGATTGTGCCATTATTTTTGTAACCTATTCTTGAACGAAATATAGGGCTCATAACTGACTACAATGATTTTGATTCATCTAATAGCAATGCTTTTATGCAGAGGTCACTTCGTTTTCATTTGTCCACCACAGATTCTATGATGTTTTAAAATTACAATTGACGAAAAAATCCTTCTACACATATGGCCAAATCTCAATCGTTACAGAGTTATTAAACACTAGTTGAGCACGAATCTTACGATCCGGAATATATAGATGTCTGTTCAGAATTCAGAAAACTGCGGATACATTCTATTGGCCAGTGTTTGCGAAGATGTTTAATCTTTGTGTTAGTTTTTTGAGTTCTTATATTGCATAATATAGCTCTAAGATGTTGTACATAAAAGAGTCATAGCCGGAAACTGAAACAAATAGTTTTTTATGGTCGTATTGAATTTTATCTAACTGAATAAAAACATTATCTCCACTGTGCTGATGCTATAGGCGGGCAATATGGCTCTTTTGTGTGAGTGGCTCTGAACCGTCTACTGTCTGCCGCAAACCGATTCATATGGTCGGTGTTAAGTCAGACAGAACCAAGTGACAAAAGTCGAGAAAAACTGACTTGAAAAACACATTCAAAGTTTGCTGCATTCGAAATCATCTTCTAACTCTGGCTGTTTGCAACATTTATGTAGTCTGATTAGAGTGAAAATTCTTGATCATTTGCTATCATAAACTCATTTTTTAAAATTTTGCGACTTGGTCCGGTCTAATTTAACACCGACCATATGATATCGTAGTCTATCATATGACCATATGCTATCGTAGTCTGTCGTATAAAAACAGAAGGTCAAATTTCGATAACGAAATTAGCACCCAGGCTTTGCTTTGCTACATTATATCGCGACAAGCAATCGAGTTGAGCAGGCGAGTCGAGCAGTCGAGTCGAACAGTCAAGTCGAGCAGTCAAATCGAGCAGTCTAGTCGAGCAGTTAAATCAAGCTGTTCAGTTAAGCAGTCCGGTCGTGCATTTGAGTCGAGTAGTCGTGTCGAGCAGTTCAGTCGAACAGTTCAGTTAAGCAGTCCAGTCGAGCAGTCTAATCGACCAGTCCACTCGAGCAGTCTAGTCAACCAGTTGAGCAATCGAGCAGTCCAGCAGCTGACCAGTGAGGTGTCGATCAGTTATATCGAGCAGTCCAGTCGAACAGTTTAATCGAGCAGTTAATTCGAGTAGTCCAAACGAGCAGTTGAATCGAGCAGTCTAATCGGGCAGTTAAATTAAGCTGTTCAGTCAAGCAGTCCAGCCGAGTAGAGTCGAGCAATCGAGTTGGGCAGTTGAAACGAGCAGTCGAGTCGAGCAGTTTAATCGAGCAGTCCAGTCGAGCAGTTAAGTCGAGTAGTCCAGTCGAAAAGTTGAATCGAGTTGTCTAGGCGAGCAGTTGAGTCGAGCACTCGAGTCGAACAGTTTAGTCAGGCAGGCTAGTCGAGCTGTCAGGTCAAGCAGTTCAGTCGAGCAATTCAGTCGAGCAGTTGAGTCGAGCAGTTCAATCTAGTAGTCCAGTTGAGCAGTTAAGTCGAGCTGTCGAATCAAACAGTTAAGTCAAGCAGTTGAGTCGAGCAGTCGGGTTGAGTGGCTAAGTCGAGCAGTCTAGTCGAGCTGTTGAATCAAGCTGTTAGTTGAGTAGAGCAATCAAATCGAGTAGTCCTGTCGAGCAGTTGAATCGAGCAATCGGGCTGAGCAGTTGAGTCGAGCAGCCGATACAAATAGTCCAATCGAGTAGTTGAGACAAGCATTTGCATTCGAGAAGCTGAGTCGAGCAGTTGAGTCGACTAGTACAGTCGAGCAGTGGAATCAAGCAGTTGAGTCGAACGTCGAATCGAACAGTTAAGTCGAGTAAAGTCCAGTCAAGCAGTCCAGTCGAGCAGACGAATCGAACAGTCCAGTCGAGCAGTTTAATCGTGCAGTTAAGTCGAGCAGTAGGGTCGAGTAGTAAGTCAAGCAAATGTGTCAAGCAGTCGAATCGAGTAGTTAACTCGAGTAGTCTACTCGAGCAGTTAAATCAAGCTGTTCAGTCAAGCAGTCAAGTCGATCTGTCCAATCAAGCAGTTGAGTCGAGTAGTCGAATCGAACAGTTCAGTCGAGCAGTTCAGTTAAGCAGTCCAGTCGAGCAGTCAAATGGAGCAGTCTTATAGACCAGTCCTGGCGAGCAGTCTAGTCAACCAGTTGAGCAAACGAGCAGTCCAGCAGTCGACCAGTGAGGTGACTGAGAATACAACCCATTGCTACGAAAGCATGACGTCCTGTCAGGGACCTGTTTTTAGTTACCGATAAGCCTCTTATGACGTCCTGTCAGAGACCTGGTTTTCGGTACAGATTTGTAGTTTTCAGTTCCTTTTACCTTAAATTAGCTCTAGTAAAAAAACTATGCTGGCTAGCTCGATTCTGTTACTTTCATTCGAAAACTGAGATACTTTTGTACTAAAAATTGCTTTTAAACCTCCTATATCTTGAGATTTAGTAACTTTTTAAAAGCGAAAAGCTATGCAATAAGTGTTTTTCAAAGCATTTTTATCGAATTTCTCCTGAAAATGTGTGATAAAACTGATTGTCTTTTTTCACCGATTTAAAGCTCTAGAACTGTTCTACAATTCGCTCTTTGACGTAAAACGTGTCTCTTTTTTAGTTTCGTTGCAATTTCATTTTAAACGTATGGTTCTGAAAACTGCTCGAACTCATACATCACGCATAGCACACTATATTACCGGGTGCGACGGACACGGTTAGACGCATATGGAAACCCGTTTTGAAACTGAATTCTCGGGTCTGTTTGGGACGTTCCTATTAGTTCCTAAACGTATTAAAATGTATTCTCCGGAAGCGCTCGCAGATTTTCACCTTTGTTATAGCTTCGCTATTTGTGCAGCAACGACAGCCTAGCAGGAGTATGGTTGTAGATTTTCTGATCGTCGGCTGCCTAACGCAAGTGTGTGAATACAAATCCTGAAGTGTTGGTTTCGTTGCACAACGATTTTAATTCAGGGACGTCTATGACAATGCACCGTGCGTCGCGTCCAAGAAGGAGCGTTCTTTTCAACGAGGTTTCGAAGGAAACCTCGGTCTCATCAGCAAATGGCGTCAGCGATTGACCATAAAGCTTTGCGAATCGTGGGAAGTGATTTCAAGACAAGCACAATTATAACGTGCTGAATCAATTAAAAATGTATGCTTTCCACACTACAGGTTCAAGAGCTGCTGCCAGCAAATAAACTTAAGCGGCTTGAGTTTTGCAAGATTATGCTAGCAAAAGTGGCGGCGAACCCTCAATTTATGAAAAACATTGTTGTTGTCTTGCATACGAGTCAGACTGTCTTAATCGCACGCGGTAATCTAGTGTGCTATGCGTGATGTATGAATTCTTGCAGTTTTCAGATACTAATTCAACATCTAATGCGATACGTTTAAAATGAAATTGCAACGAAACTGAAAGAGACAGGCGTTTTACATTTTACATTAAAGAACGAATTAGAGAACGGTACCAGAGCTTTAAACTGGTAGATAACAGCAATCAGTTTTATCACCCATTTTTAGGAGAAATTCGATAAAAACTCCTTGAGAACACTTATTTCATAGCTATTTGCTTTTAAAAAGTTACTAAATTTTATGAAGTAGAAGGTTTAAGAACAATTCTTAGCACAAAATTTTCTCAGCTTTCAAATAAAAGTAACAGAATTATGCTAGCTAGCATAGTTGTTGTACCAGAGCGAATTTAAGGTAAACAGAACCGAAAACTAAAAATGTTCAATTACTCTGTAACAATTGCGATTTGACCATATGCGTAGAAGGATTTTTTTTCGTCAAATATGGTCCTCTATCATCCCCTAAAATATCTGCATTAAGCTACCTAACACCCTGTATAATACATAAAGATTTCAAGTTCAATCTGCCATTACTTACTGAACACTTGTATTATTAAAGATCGAACCAAACACACATAGTGAAAAGTTAATTGTATACTAGTTCCGTTGTTACATGATTTAAAAATACGTTTAACTACAGCAAAAAAAGTTATGTAGCTCCACATGTGAATGGACTTTTGAGCAATTTGGTAGTGAAAGAAAGTAATTATTGTTGATCACTGTAATTCGCTGAAACATAACTAAAATCAAGAAACAAAAGATATCTCACATGTGCTTTTCTATTAGATTATAAAATTTGCATTCATTTTTTCTTTGTAAACTGTACCATAAAATGTGCAACAAATATAGCGAATAATGTACCCTCCGTTATTCTAGACGCCACACGAGGTGACTGACCTTCATAAATCACAATTACCTACTCTAAATTAGACTGCCGCAGTACTCGAACCTGATTGAGCACGTTACGGTAAAAACCACTCGATGCATACCACGCACGACCGCGGGATGCACTGTTAGATAGGTACATTTTTGCACTACTTAGGAGGACGGCTTTCGCACGAACAGGTTCTCACGCGGTTATTCTCAGGCGGCGTGTGGCGTTGTTTAAAAACGACGTCCTCCAATCCATTTTGGACCATCGAAAGGGATGGGTTTCGATAATATTACCAATAAAATACGAAGTGAAGTCGCTGGTAAATGATGACAAATTTTAAAAATTGCGACCGTCCGCTTTGAAGCATATTCCGGTAGCAATACTCGGTACAGTAAAAGTATATGCAAATTAGAGCAAACAACGTAGAGTATCGGTGCAACTTTTTAGTTTACTAACAGATAGGTTAACCCCGACGGAAATTAAAGATGACGTATTTTACGGTGCATCGAAGGTCGTATTCTACTTAGCAAGTCAGTAGAGCTTGTGTCAGGGTAGAAACTGGGTATGGAAAAGGCAACAAAGTTGCAAAGCAGTGAAACGATAGTTAATTATTAAAAAAATGCAATGCAAAATGTTGTCATTTTCTATAAATAGTATACGGAGATTGGTTTTCAGGTTCGCGGAATAGAAAAATGGTTAGTTTATGTATATTATATTACATTTTTAATTTAAATTAATTCAGAATCGTTTAGTTTGGGTTTTAATCGTGTGAGAAAAATAGATGCGGAATCGAATTTTACCAAAAAGAATGTTTTCTTCAGCAGTGAGAAGTTAGAGCTAAGTATTTTGCGTTGATTTGTATATGAATGCTAGAACCACTATTACTTATACCTGTTCCACTTGCATCTTTAAAGGATCATTTCAATTCGAACATTTTTAGATCATACATTTCTCGTCGAGATTGTGTGATCGCATGACTTACCATAGTACTTATACAAACATCCTTTCGATAACATTAGTGAATAATTGGCAGATGCAAGCTCGGCCTTCTAACAGTTAGCAAGATAAAAGGCAGTTCGATGGTGCCAAATCTGGTGATTATGGTGGGGTGACTGGAAAAAAGCGTTATCAAGTTTCCACTAGTCAACCTTAACCTTCTAACTATATTACTCTCGGGATAATCAATGAACTTATTTGGGAATTGTCCTGGAGTCTTTGAATAATGGAACAGTCAAACCTGGACCTAGCCGACGACATTGTTCTACCCGTCAAATCTAAATTCACAACAAGTTTGATGACCTTCATGAGAACTCTTGGTTGATGCAGTAAACACCGGAAATCAATTCTGCTTTCAGCATTAATGGAGCAATGCAGGACAATTGCAGGACTGCGAAACATTTGGTCCTCAGACTGGATCACTCAATCACTATGCCTATCTACCAGAACCTGAATTTCCCACTCAGGTCTTGATGCTTTTCGGTAGAGCCAATGCAAAAACTGCGAGTTTGCTGTCTGCATTATGACATTCATAATTGTACATCCAATAAGGAACTACGTCATCACCAGGGCCCAGCATCGTCGAAACAAATAAATTACGCTGATGTTCTCTTACCTTCTCATCATACAAAACAGGATTACTCAGTTTGATTTGTTGAACAGAACTTATTTCGGGAGACGGTGATTGAAAGTTAGGCATGATTTGTCATTATATCCAGATTAATTAGATTATTTACTTACATTGTAAGAAATATTATTCAATTTCCATTCATTTGCCTTTGAAGATGTTAGCATCCTACCAAATATTAGATATTAGAGTACAGTACAGTAGAGTACAAATAAAACTTTAAAAATAACCGTCACAATAGATTGAAACCGGCTTCCCTGGCGCCAGTGTTGAAGCGAAACAGTGCTACTTTGGTTGAATCCAAAGCTTTACAATTATAATTGAAGGCGACGTTCGTTGTTGGACCCCGATCGTCGTTGATAATCAGCGATCAACAATTGGCAGCAGAAACTCAGGGACGTTGAAGTGGGAAGGGAAGTGGATCGGACGCAGCTTGGGAGAGCAGCAAACGAGATCTGTAGAAAAGTACCTTTCTGGGTGGAATCTGGAAAGGCAACCCCGAAGAGGCAGAACCAGAAGTTTATTGTGACGACGGCATAGCCATTGACATCGCAAGGCTGTTGACGGAAACCTGTCCTCGTGATAGGTGAAGGCCACGGCGATGAATAAATCTATGCTACAAGTATTTTAGTAACAGTGTAGAACAGAAGAAGGAAAGGAAAATTTTATTTATTTATTTTTAAAAATAGATGAATTTAGTACTTCTTTTGAGGGAGTAAAGGTGTATTTATAAAGTACGAGTTTACGAGATGAATTTACTTCTATGACAATATAGGGTTATACATGATGAATGTAAAATAAGATTTCTGTCAAAAAATCAAAATCGTAATCACTGAAAATGACAAAGGTATGTAAATGATGTAAACAAACTAGCCAGACTTGCCAATTGACAGCTAAATGGCTTCATTGTGTATTGATCTATCCCAGCGAGCGATAATGCATCAAATTGCAAATTTATGATGAGAAACTGAAAATCGAAGGGGAAAAACTGAAACTTTTGAAACTTTTCTAACAAGTAATCAAAAGCCACAAAGGAAACAAAAGGCGTCAACAGATTTCTAATAAAAGTGAAACCAAAAACCGAGAGCTAAAGAAAAAGAAAAAGGTAGCGAGATATTTTAGATTTAACTCTGATATTCTGGTATTCTGGAAATAGCCAGAGGAAACTATGATACCTTTTGGAATATCCTCACCAGAAAAGAAAACAACAAGACTTATAGCGCCAGTGTACATTTAAACCGGCATTTGAAGAGCCTTCTAATGGGCTTTAAATAGTTCCCTGGTCACAAATCTTACAATTCAACTGAGCGTGGTCGTAGTTTCCTGGCCTACCAGGCCAGTGATCCTATGTTCGAATCTCTACTGGGAGAAGATGTTAGAGTCAATCGGATCGTAGCACTAGCCCTGCAATTGTCTTGTACTGTAACAGAAAGCGAAGTTCGTCGAATTAAAACAGAAGTTCAACTTGCGAAAATGGAACGTAGCGCCAGGACTTTCCATTGCTTTCCTACATTGATTTGCAGGAGATTCAAGTGCATAGAAAAACGACTTTGATTTACGAACATTATATTAGAACCGCATCTCGCAATTGGATCCAAATAGTGCTCACTTTCTGAAAGAGTCATTTTTTGGAGCATCAACTTTTCATTTGAAAAATATGAAAATCTTGAATAATAAGTAATAGTTTAAAGGGTGTCCCACACCAAATTGCACCACGGAAGAAACGCTGTAGAAAATTACCCATTGGGTGTTTTCTCTTTAAAATTTGGGTGGAAGTAGTTTAGAGTGTTCTGTAGTTGCTTATTTTTTGGCTGCATAAAGGTTGATGAGACGTTGATTAAGAGACTGAAAAAGCATTGTAAATCTATTTCTCGTTGGTTATTTAAAAACACGTTATTTAAAAAGCCTCTATTAAGCTCCATTGCAGCTTTGAAAGCAGCTACGCAAGTAACAGTTTCTGACTGATCAAACGCTTTTATAGCTGAATTTTTTCAACCTGTGGTTGAACTATGGTTTAATATTAGAAATAAAAACCTCTTTTCAGCACTTAAACATCTAAATTTGGTGATTTTATCAAGCTTCGGGCTTGCTAATAGCTGCTTTCGAAGCTGCAATGGAGCTTAATACAGGCTTTTTCGCGTTTTTAAATACCGTCATCCGGGGATACTTGCAACACCGGGGTTACTTGCAACACTTTGGCGCATCGCGCTTTTGACAGCTCTAACGCATTTGTTTGTTAACATAACCATTTGTACCCAATGACATTTTAAAGAAGGGATGTTTACCTATTGTTTAGTTAAGTTTAATCCATTACATCTTTGTTTTGCTTGTTTTTATACGATTGGAAACTAATGTCACTTTCAAAGTAGGAAAAATGGATGTGCAAAGTTGCGTCAGTTCATTGACATGGAATTATTATTTATTGTTTGGTTTCTGTACACAACAAGTGCATCATATAAGTTAACAAATAGCAACGTTGAGCTTTGTTTATATTTTGAACTTGGAGAAGAAACGATGAATTCGTGGTGTTACTTCCAATATGGCGCGGCTTGCAGCACTTGTAAAAATGAAAATTATCGTAATAAACAGTATGCACAAAGTAAGTTTGCATCTGTTCGATGTTATTTTGTCTACCACCATCTCCAGAAAACTTAAAATTGTGAAAAATTTCACGTGCCTTGAAACGGCAATTTGGAGTTCGCCGACATGCTGCATTTTCACCGAATGTCTTTAAAAAAGCGAGAGACGAAATTGGGAAACAAAAAACGCCTCCAGTATCTCTTGTTTTACTACAAATGCATTCAAAATATCTCAAAATAGTCATTCGCGGTTTGAAATCAGATATAAAATCATAAGAAACGAAAAATCAGAAAAGTGTTGCAAGTAACCCCGTTTACTGGGTAACTTGCAACACCCCTATTTTCGGTTCATTTTGCAGATTCATTTAGTTTATATTTTTTCTCATAATCATAAATCAAAAGTACTCACCACTATACAAGTTTTGGCTACTTACACTTGGGCCTAAACGGTATACTTCGAAAGTTATACTAAGTCAAAGTTCAAAAGTGTTGCAAGTATCCCCGGATGACGGTAACCAATTTGCGCAAAGCTGGATACAAGTCGCACGGAGGTTATATAAAGGGCGATATAATTGCTTAACAAGTGTTTTTCTGCCTCAAACGAAATAGGTTGTATGAGTTCTCCAATTTCGACTGAATAAGTATTGTAGAATTGTTTACATAAATTTTATTCGATGCATATTCAGCTATGGCTGAATAATAATAACTGCTAAAATGTTTAATCAGCGCATAAATGTTTCTTGGGAGGGCTTTTTTATTAAGATGACAAATCGTTTATTCAGCTAGTATAGCACAATTATTGAGAATTTTGACGGGTTGTTGAGAGGTTGAAGAAGCGCCTAATCTGCTTGTGACACTATTATGTGAAGCAGCTGATTTACAGCGCATTCGTTGGCTGCTTAAACACTTATAGAATACAGAGGTCTTTGCTAAAATTTTTTCAGCGTCTACCACCTGTATTCAGAGTTAAATTAGCTATAACCAAATCAGAAGCATTTTAATTCAGCTTCAGCAGTGTTTGTTGGGTTTCGTACCCAAGCACATGAACCCCTCCAACGCACCGGAACTAAGGCCCATCGAAAAATACTGGATTATTATGAAGCAGGCACTACGGAAGCATCCCAAGGGGGTCAAATCTGAGGAAGACATTAAGAAAAAGTGGGTTTCCGTACAGAAGAAGCTGCAGCCAGATGTTGTACAAAACTTTTTGAGTGTTGTTAAACGTAAGGTGTGAGGTTTTGATATTGAAGTTGAATGAAATAAATATGTCAAAACTTTTTGGCTCAAAAGCATACTAATGGGTTATATTTTATTGCGTGAAAGTTTGAAAAGGATCGGGTAATTAGGTAATTTTTTACAGCGTTTCTTCCGTGGTGCAATTTGACGTAGGACACCCTTTAATAGCTTGGTATGTTTGTTTTCACAGCTATGTTTCGCGCGAGTCTTGACATATTCTAAGTTTTAACGAAAAATGGCATTCGTACATAAAATCAATAGATCTTCTTTCTTTCTCAGGAGCCAAATGGCAGAAAATAATTTACACAGGATTTGTTTTCATTTAGATGCAAGGAAGTATAGCTGCAACTTTAAATCAATTGTGTAAAGGTCATTGAATGTGAGTGTAGCCGTCCTTTCAGATATTAATTACTCGTCCCTGTTATTCCATCGTTAATATAATTGGCTTTTCGTGCTGTTGAAATCCTTTAAATGTCTGAAAAGTTCCGGGATCATACCAGTGCGCATTTATTTATTTTTTCTTTTGATTGTCAAGAATTTTTTCAAGATTCATGATATCAAACGATTGGCAGTGACTCCCGTGTCTGCATTCTCAGATGCAGATAATGTCATTAGCAGTGATTACAATTCAATCCTATTGAAATTAACCACAATACGATTGCAGTGCCCACGCTAACGTCATTTTTCTGTAATCGAAGAACGTAATCACCAAAATGAGCTACCAGTATTTTCATTATCATTCGTGAAAGTTGGTCATTTCCATTTCTTATTTACCTACTTACCTTTAAATCAGTGCTGGAGCTGTATGTTGCGTCAATACTCGCCGCTGTTCGGATCTTCAGTAATGAGGTTCTCAATTACCACGGGAAAACGCAGCAAGCATGACACGTTCGGTGTCAGCCGGCCCGTATCATTAGCACTGTTCAAGCAATGAAAGCCAAATCATCTACTAATCCGGGAGCTGCAAAAAAAAAAACTCAACGCTCTGGACAGTTGTAAACGATTGCAAACGAAGTCATTAGCTTTCGGAATGTTCCGGAATATTTCACACATTCCATTTCCTCCATGATCATGAAACCTAATTGGGAAAAAATTGATCAAGCGATGACCAAATTAAAAGTCTGCTAAACAACAAGCTGCCAACATGCATTTGCAACACAGTGCGGTTTTCTGACGTAGATTAATTAGCTGATGCGTGGGCTGACCACATGTTCTGTTTTAAAAATACCGGCCAATCAACAAAAATTTCAGAAATTTTCTATGCAAATAATGTCACCTTTGATGGGTGGTAGATTGTTGTCGTTCAGTTCTCTAAAAAAACAAATGCCGGTGCAGATCATTCCCAGAATCGGTTCATGAAAATTCATGTACCACTCAATTTACGCCAGGTCATCGCTCAATTGTAAGTCGGACGGTTCTAGAAGTTTCCATAAATTGTGTACATCATCGTGTTCTCTGGAAGAAAGAAGAAAAAAAAATTAGTCATGAAACCTGCAGGCCTCATTTTTGCGTGGCCGCCCAAATAGGAAGACTTCTGCTTATGCTTTGCGGGAGATTTGGAGATCCGTGGTTGTTTGTAAATAGGCAATCAAGGTGGCGGTAATGATAATTTCCTATGATGCTAAGGCCAACCGCAAACTTAAAAAAAGATTATGACACTGCCTAGGGCAATTGACAAACAGTCAGAACGTTTGTGGAGGGCTTAGTAAATAATTGGGGCGATAAATCATTTGGAGTCCCTATTTGTGTACATTTTTTGGTGGAGCCGAAATATTTTTCTCATGTTTTAAGATTAAGGGTTGAGAGGGAATATTTATCTGTATCATAAGAAAAATTGTCACAATCTCACCTCCAAAACTTTTTCAGGGCTTACATTTGATGTTTTAAGCAGTGCGCATTTTATTTTTACAAATTCTAAATCGAATTTTTCCCATTAGATGAAACGTTTTCACAATTTATTATCACTCAACATCCGTTTTTTTATTGTGATACGAGCCACTGAATTGGAAAACTACTTTAATTGATTCAAGTTTTTTTTTGCTTTTCTCACCTCACCCCATTTTGCGTTCTTCTCTAGATGAGTTAAAGTGCACATGTGAGTTGGATTTTTTTCTTCCATCGCATGGAAAAGCGAATCCGTAGATATTCCGATGGGTGGCAAAAACAATCACAACAACACCACAGCAACATCGTAATAATAACAATTTCATCACGAAAAATTCCTGCCAAAGTCATCTTGACGGTTCATAGATAAGCAGGCCCAAATCATACGGTAGCTCATCAAATTATTCTAGCAAAAGCAATCCTTTCGGGTACTGGAAAAAAAAAACAAACCATAATGATGCTGACGGGTAATCAACCCTAATTGAAACATAGATAACTCTGGAGCATTGTAAACAATTTTCGCCGGTTCTGTTGCTAGACACCTTTTGCGGTTGGCTTTTGTTTCCAAATTATACGATCCATTACATAAATAATCCTCCCACTTGGAGTTAATCTGGAACTGTGTTCTCTCAAAATAGAACCGGTTATATTTAACTGAGTGATTCGCAGGTGAAGATACGATTGCCGAATGAACATAATCAATCATCGCCGGGTAGAAAACGTGCAGGTTTTTTTTCGCATGCCCGATGCTTACCAATTCCTTTTCATTTACATAAAAAAAACTGTTGAGCTGTTTGTCGATACTGGTAATCAGACTTTGAACTTATAATTACGCCACTTGTGATCTTAGTGTGTCACAATGATAATGCGTGTTTGGTTCTTGTAGCACACGCAGGGATGCAACTTGTAGACGTCATTATTATGTCCGGATTGTTCAAAGACTGGTCAAGTATAATACCATCACAAATTGTTGACAATACGCGTCACTTGGTAGACTTTGTACCACTTAAATGATCTCCCCAAATTAGCATTAAGTGGATTCAGACACTTCAAATAGGACTGATCATCTATCCCGTTACTCATCAATATGCCTAGTGGAAAGATCTTCCGGCAAACTGGGTGATAATTAGAAAGTTTAATTTCTCCGAGGATGGTTTACCACTGGGACTGACGTGTCTAAGTTACGGTATTTGCGCCATTTTTCAACGGTGAAAATAAATTTAATTTAGACCAGCGGGAATATCAAAAGCGGTCAACTACTCCCATAACAAGTGACAGAGTAATTTTCGTTAGAAAATGTTGCACCCTTGGCGAATTGGCTAGTGGCAATTATATATGAAAATTGAGCGGTTATCAACCCAAAAATCGAGTGCCTATTATGTTGGTACGGCTAAGCTTTTCTATGTCGAACGTACCTAATGAAATAAATTGACTTCTTCTAGCCGGACACCAACTTACTATGAGAACGCGTGTGAATTGAAAAGTGCCGGCTCCGGTACGCAGGATTTCCGCGTTTATATCAATTTCAAACCAGCGAACGTGACCAGGCACTGTAAACCACACTGTCTCTGTGTACTGCGCAGACCAAATCATTGCTTGTCAATAGTCTAGTTAATTCTATTCAGGAAATCTACATATGTTTCTCCATAACTTACATGGTTCTGAATTGAGGAAGATTGAGTCAAGTCCTGCTGGATGATAAATACCAACTGGGCGTTTTGCTAAACGCTAAACCTCATTTGTATTCAATCGATGCTTTAATAGCTCCACTATGTTTCAGCTAACATCAGCTAATGCAAACAGGTAGCAACTTGTATATACTTATTACATATTTTGTCATCAGTCAATTAACTTTTAACTTTCAGATTTGCCGCTTAGACCAGCCCGAAATTGACCTTCTAAAATTATACAAATACGAGGCGAAATTTTTTTTTCCAAGCCCTTCAAATGCAATTAGGAATGGTTGAGCTGCGAGGAAAAAAACAATTTGAAATTCAAGGCGGAGTCTCCTGGCTTGCATGCGCCATGCGGTAACCACCGCCTGGTTGGTTTTCTCGAGGCTATAGAAGATGTCGACCCGACCAATAACAACCGGACGCTGCACGATCGAGATCGGTAAGTGTTACAAAATGTTGTGAATTTATTGATTAATTTGTTCTCGGTCTCTGCTTTAGTTCTGCTAACGCAGAGAAATCCACGCAGCAATACAGCGAGCGGCCCAATTCAGCCGCCGCCCAGTTTTAACGCATCATCATTTACAAACAAGCAATTAAAGCATGAATGGCACTTGTTTCCAAATCTATCCCTCGGAATTCGAAGCGGAGCCAATTTATTCGCTGTTCGTCGCTAAGTAGGTGTCGAGTTTTCGCTTACCTACAGGTTTCATTGCTGTAAGGCAAGTATTTTTTTGTGTTTTATTCATGTACTGTTTTGAAGGTTTCATATTCGGAAATTATTGTCGATCCAATAAACATGCTTAAGCTCTATCATGTTTTTTTCGATAAAATAAACAAATAAACCGCATGTAATGCCATAACTGAATGTAAAGTTTGTTGACACTTTTGATGGCACTCCGTTTCGTCAATTGGAATTGATGAGGAAGTCATTATGAATGTAACACAAGTATAGAATCAACAAAAAATACTTATAACACAATCGAAATTTCAATATTTTTGAAATTTAGGGCGTGTTTTAAGACCTCAAATCCCAATTTATTGACATTGAATTGATTTGCAAGTTATGTTTGCTGAATAACAGCATTTCCAGCTAAAAACGCTGAAAAAAAATTTTTTTTTGTCGCGACTAGTTTTGGATGAAATGCAATTTTCTATTGAACATCATGTATCTTTTCAAAACTTACTTACTTAATTGGCCTAACGTCTTACGACAAGGCCTGCGCAGTATAATTTCTCCATCTATTTGGGCCCATGGCAGCTGGTCTCCAGTTCCGCGGGCACCCAGTGCTCGCCAGATATCGTTCCATCTAGAAATACTCACAGTAAGAGATACGCGGAAACTAAAGCCAACGATTTGGCATCAGTGTACAAAAACTGCCAGCACTTGCTACGGAGCAATATGCTGTAGCAGTGTGACTTGATTGTTTTCAATATGATCCGTTTCAGTTTTATTTACATCAATTTTGCACAATAGAGCGATATATCTTTCAGCTTAATCAGTGTAAAATGCATTGCATAACTTTATACATACTGTGTCCGAGTATAATATTTAAGGTGCGTGACAATAGCTTAAGTACATTTCATAACTATTTCAATACTTGTTAATTATACATTTCAGCAAACAGTATGGAGGACAACCCGTCTAATTAGCGTTTTGTACAGCGTGCACTTTGTACGGGGGCTAAGATTGTTCGACCGCATGTGTTTGTGGAGTCCGTAGTAGGCGCGAATTCCGCTGATAATACGCCTTTTAATCTCACGGCTGGTATTGTTGTCCTCTGTTATGACCCTACTAGCACGGTTGTTACAAAGTAGTTGTGGTAACCGAATTATGATTAATTTCAGTCGTAATCTGGTTGCTTCAACTAAATGGACCTAAAGTGTGCTTGGGGAGTGAGCCAAGGTATACAAACTCGTCGACAATGTTGAATAGCAGGCATCAAATCCCATCTCCTTGTCGAAGTCCCCTGCGAGATTCGAATGGGTCCGACAATCCACCCGAGATTCTCACACAGCACTGGATTCCATCCATCGTAGCCATGATAAGTCTAGTAAGCTTACCCGGAAAACCGTTTTCGTCCAAAGTGTTCCATAGCTCTTGTCGGTTTACGCTATCATATGCGGCTTTGAAATCGATGAACAGGTGGTGCGTGGGGACTCGGAATTTGCGGCACTTCTGGAGGATCTGCCGCAGGGTGAAGATTTGGTCCTTTGTAGACCGACGATATTTCTGCAGCGCCAGACGTAATTTTCGCTACATTATCATTTATTTCTTGTCCTAAAGGCAACGTTTTCTGTTAGTTGAAAGTAAATTATTTTTATCGATGAATTGTTATTGAGATTCATGTAAAATTCTTCACTTCTACGTGATTATGTATTGTTGGCTTGATCGCATCACTTCACTGCCGTGTGAATGCTGCGTACTAAAAGCAAAACGCCTGTAGCGCCACCTCATTATGTGGCGGTTTCAGGAAACATAGTAGATGCCCGGGGGTTGCTTCCCACTAATCTATTGGCTAGTGGCGATAGTCGATGAAAGATGACTTGGGACAGCACTTTGTAGGCGGCATTCAGCATAGTCCAGCTTCCTTTCTTGTAGATAGGGATGATAACCCCGTCTTTCCACTCCTCCGGTAGTCGTTCCACAGACTAACAGACGTAACACTTCGAACAAATTTTCTAACAAAACATCGTTTCATTGACACCCCTAAAACTTGAAAAAAAACACTAGCATCACCTGGCGCAGTCTTGGCGCTACGCAGAGTAGGTTGCTATAAATTTAGCAATGCTATAAATTTACTTGTATAATATTTGACATCAGCGCCAGGCGAGCGACGTTCTCGCGCAGCAACTGTTGTTTATGTCTTGGCTTAAGCGAAAATTTGAAATGATCGTTTTATTGACGATGGAATGATGCTTCAGTGTTACGTCTGTTAGTCTGTGGTCGTTCCTTATCCCAAATCTTGACAATCAGTTGATGCAGACAGCCGGCCAATTTTTCCGGGCCCATTTTAATAAGTTCCGCTCCAATGCCATCCTTTTTCGCTGCTTTGTTGTTCTTCAGCCGCTGAATGACTTCTTTAACTTCCCTTATCAATGGGGGTGGCACATCTTCGTTGCTTGCTACACCAATGTGGTCACTTCTTCCAGTATAATCAATATATATAGAATGCCAGTGTCGCTGCAGTGCGCGTGGTAAACATCACACATGTTCAGATAATGTATTTACATTATATATGCAAATGTGTGTGTGCCTGATATTCATCAAAAGGGGAATCTCATTGTCAAACTTTGACAACCAGTTTAAAATTTCGATTATGGCTGCCAAGTAATGTGATTGGAAACTTCGCTTGCTTCAAATTTCGGGGTTCGGGCGCAGTTGTGGGATTCTATTCATCCGGACGAAAAGAAAAAGAACGTTTGAAACCATTTCACTGGCATAAAAACACAGCGGAGAACGCACTGATGACAGCACCAACCAGCGCACAGATAAAGAACAAATAAATAACAATGAGCAACTTTGACAACGAAGTTCCCGATTCACAGACTTGATACAGATTGTTAGCATCTTGTTTACCACAATGAGTCCTATAGAAAAACAGCGACACTGGCATTCTATATATATTGATTCTACTCTTCCTCCGCTATCGTGGTCCGCCTGCACGCCATTCAGGTGTTCATCGTAGTGTTGTTTCCACCTTTCGATCACCGCACGGTCGTCCGTCAAGATACCTCCATCTTTATCTCTGCACATTTCGGCACGCGGTACAAAACCTTTGCAAGATCCGTTGAGTCTCTGATTGAACTTCCATGTGTCGTGAAAGCTGTTCGAGTTCTTCGCACTCCTTCTCCGCTTCGGCGGTGGCGCTTCTTCTCCTTGAAGAGTCGGGTTTGCTGCCTCCGCTTCTGTATGTATTGCTCCATATTCTGACGGGAGTTTTTCAAAAGGCGTATTTAAAAATCAGATTTAAAACAGTGCTTGCTCTACATTTATATGTTATTTGATCAAAATGCCGTGAAAGGAAAAGTTTTTTCAGACAAAAAGTACAATGAAAGAAAAAACTTTGCAAAATCATGATAAAAATTATAAAATGTAAATTTGCTCAAAACATGTCCCCACCGATTTGCCTTATTTTTTGAAAGATAGTTTAAATTATGCTATAAAATTTGATGATAAGCATGGATACTTTTTTTGATTTGTGCTTTAAATGTTTAAAATTAAACAAATTTTTGGAAAATGTCCAAATGTCACATTTTTTGTAAAACTGAAACGAAATTAAATTTTACGCATCATTTTGAACATATTTTCTTTCATAATTTTTTTTCACAGATCCAGCCATTCTCAAATTATTGCAAATTTAAAATAAAAAATAATGCTCCACGTGTCGAGACGTGTAATCGACTTTTAAATTCAAGCCAAATTTAGACTAATTGTCCCTAATATTCAGATTGAAAGTGAACTCGCCTAATATGAACGAAGTGTCTTTTATATTAGCTTTTATAGTTCACGGTCCTAGTGAACGCTTAACTAACTTACGCCGCAATTGGCCTTGCCAGCGTTGCTGATATTGTTCAGGGTTTTGCGTGAGAAAAAAAGAAAGGGAAGTTGCTTTTGTCAACACTCCCGCGTTGACAGTTCGCCTATAAGTGCGTGCAGCCTACGAAATCTCTTTCAACGCTGGCAAGGCCAATTAACAAACGAATCATTGCTGTATTGACTTTGGTGCTGGTATTCAAGAGTAGTTAATTTGCTTTATAGGTAATTGTGCTTTGCAGCTGTACGTGAATTAATCCAGATGGAACTTGGCAAAGTATAACTAATGTTCAGGTGGCACAGAAGCAACATTGAGCAACAAAACAACCAGTAACATGCCGACATGTTGCATTCCACTTGTTGTCGAAAAATTGTTCAGTTTAAACGTCCTTTAGACTTAGAGTGACTATATATATAGTCACTTTATGTAGACTGTGGTCTGTCCAGTAAGGTGCAAAGCGAGATACCTAAATTTACCTTCCTTATTTTCAGCACTCACTAAAGTCAAAGTCAACGACCTACCCCTTGGCGTAACATATTTTCGATATTTTTTTACCCCTCTTTTTGCTCGGCGCTCATGTGCGGTGGAAACAAACGTCAAAAACCACGTCAACAAAACCTTCTGTCAGTGATGTGATGTGAATGGCATTAATCCACTGAAAACCAACAGCATCGGGCAGCGTTATATGTAAACATAAGCACATATTTCCTTTATTTTAGCCAACTTTTCCTAATTTTTCGCGTCCCAATGATTAAACAACCTGTACTGGCAGAGCTGCAATACTTTGTGAGCAGTGTTTCACTGCTATACAAAGGAATTCCGCTGAAAGATCCGACTGCCCTTGTTAAGTGTAGCTTGCACCTCTTAGAGGATCTTCCATCGACGCGGGATGCTGTGTTCGAGTATTTTTCCTTGGTATTCAATGGAGCGGTGAAGGCATATCTTATCAATGTGGAGGTACGTTTTATCAATAAAAAAACTAATCCAAATTAAAAGCAACTATATTGCTTTTTCTAGAAAAACAACGCAGACGGATCACAGGAGGATGACGCGGTGCAAGAGATTCATGAAGCACTAGAGCGGTTGGTCACGACAGGACCACCGGCATGGTCGCCACTCATATCCTCTTGGTGTCTACGGCTGTTGGGGGAAATATGCGACAAAAACAGTCGCCGTCGTCCGCTGGATATTCGCATGTCGTGCAATCTGTGGCTTGGTTGTAATGCTATTCGCTGTCTGATAGGCCTGACTGCGCTATGTTTTAGCAAGTTAGACGACAAAGAGGTGGATGCGTGCATCAGCGGACTTCTGAACACGTTCGCCCAATATTCACCGTACTTTGACTGGGTGGTGGCACGTTTGGGCGGATGTTTTCCTTCCCGCGTAATCTCCAAGATGCTGTTCTGCGGACTGAAACGATTCACCGGCGAGTACGATCAGGTCGATTCCGAGGTAGAAGTACTCAGCTATCTGGCAGCGACCAACGAAAATGACTTGCGTACCGCTCTCAAGGAAATTATCGAGCGGGAAACTAACAATAAACTAACTGTGCCGTATTTACTGCACCTTTCAAAGAACTCCGAAGTGCTAGCTCAGGCGCTAGTAATGGTATTTTTGGAAAATTGTAAGTAGCTGATACGGAGAATAGCTCATGGGAAACTTTAACTTTTGTTTTCTTCCAGATACCGATAACCACTTGCACTTAATCAAAGTTCAATCGAAATTCTGGCCCGCTAACTATAGCACCGTGAACGTAATCCACATCGTTACCAACCTACTGCTGAAAGTAAAAAAATCCTCGATCCAAGTATTGCTAACATTACCTCGAATTGCGGAGAAATACCCCTGGTGTCAGGAGCTATTGGAGATGCTGTTCGTTGAGCTGGAGTCGCTCGTGCTGGAGAAACGCTCTTGTCCGCTGCTGGAGGACGCTGTGAAAGATACCTCAAAAGAATTATTGTGGCGTACCTGTCTTAGTGAATGTCCGCTAGCGCAGCAAAGTGCCGTTCGATTGATACTGCTTGCCAGCCTTAAATCGTCCTACTTCCTGCAGCAATCTATCGCACAGATGCTAGCGGCGTCTTCCGGTAGTGTGTCAGCATCCGCCAGTAAGCCCCACCTCAATGCGCTGGCTCGTCTGCTTGGTGGTCCACACGGTTCGGCCGAATTGCCTAAGATGAAGCCCGGATTTGAGATTGCGGTGGATCGAATACTGCTCCATCCAACCGGTCGAAACCAGAACAACTACAACACTCTACGCAATTTGGTCGAAATTGTTAAGCTCGAGCGAGATTCGTTTAATGTACACCTGAAGAAGACGAACTGCGTTGCGGTTCTTCAGGACTTGTTGGGCAAATTGCTCTCCATCTGGGAGATACTGATGGGACAGGAGAAGAATGCTCTAATTCCGCCACAAAACCAAGACTCACTGCAAGGGGAAACTATGGTTAAGGTAATTTCTCTTCAAAATTTCTTTTCGGTAAAATACATACTTGTCTGTTTCAGACCGAGTCGAAACGTTTCAAAGGGAAAGGTGGTGGGACGGAATCGCAAGATACCGGAGAGTTCTCGGATCGTGATAATCGCTGTACTTCCACGCCCACTGTGTTCGCTCAGATTCATATGCTAGCCAAGTTAATTGACTGCATGGAGCTGCATTCAAAAGTCTACGTGTTCACTATGCCGGAGACGCTAAAGATGTCTCAGCTGACCGTGCGATACTTCTTTCTCTGTTTGGAACAGGCTCGATCGGGAGGTAATCTCTACGCAGCAGAGAACGATGCAAATCTACACCGGTGCTATCAGCTTTTGTCTCGACACTGTGCAACGCGGAAAGCTGCCCGAACAGCTGCTTTGCGCGACATTCTTGAGGGAGCCCTTTTTCTGTATGGCAACCTCTTTGGATCACAAACTGAAAGTGATTCTGTAGATTACAGCAAACCCGACGAGCTACTGATTAAGTTGAACCAAAAGCAAGGCATAGCAATGAACGCCTCTCGTTCGTCGGTTCTACATGCGGGAATAATAGGATTGGGTCCAAAACAGCCGGTAAAATCCGCAGAAGGTCCCGATGTGGAGATGCAGAACCGATTGATTAGTGCCATTGTTGCCTGCTGTCAGGATGCCGAGCATCAGAACACAATCGATGGCTACAGTTATCTGTCACTGCTACTGGTAGAGCTGGTTTCTCCGGATGTCATGTACAACGGACTACCCTGGCCGGATGAAGAATTCACAAAAGTAACCATGGAGCGCGATCTGCAGATCAGGAGAATGTTTCGAAACTGTCCGATTTTGTGGTCGATATTGGGCCTGATTGCCTGCTACCGGCCGGCGCTATGCTACAGTTCCGTGCTGTTGCGGGCGCTGTGCGCTTCCGCTCTCCACCAGTGGCGTTCGAAATCGGCTGAAACAATGAACGGTCAGAAGACGGAGCTGATGTACGTTAGCACCAAGCTGTTGGAGCTGATGGCGCTCGGACAACTGCTGCCACCGCCGCTCAGCTATTTGCACATCGTGCTGCCTCATCTGGACGCCGGCGAGGTAAGTTGGGACGTTTTTTTCTTCTTCTACTGTTCTTACGGTAAACCGTGAGAATTTAGCAAATTTCAATTTCCTGTGAGAATAGTCTACCAAATTTGATCACATTCATGGCAAAACTCACATATGTCACAAATCAATTGACTTCGAGTCTACACAAACTAGTAGTAGTAGTAGCTTTTCTTATTATGGGGTTTTCAGCCGTAGGCGGGTTCGCCCCTGAAGTATAAGGTTACATTTCATTTTAAATCTAAGTTATATATTATAGAATAAATTAGCATCTTTTAGGAGTTGGATCATTGTTGATTCTGTCACTGCGGTCGAACAATCTGAGCCCCCGTACAAAGTGCACATTGTACAAAACGCTAATTAGACCGGTTGTCCTCTACGGGCACGAAACGTGGACATTGCTAGAAGAGGACCTACGAGCATTCGGAGTTTTCGAACGGCGGGTGCTAAGAACCATCTTTGGCGGAGTGCAAGAGAACGGTGTATGGAGGCGAAGAATGAACCACGAGCTCGCGCGTCTCTACGGCGAACCAAGTATTCAGAAAGTGGTTAAAGCTGGACGGATACGTTGGGCAGGACATGTTGCTAGAATGCCGGACAACTATCCTGCAAAAATGGTTTTCGCATCAAATCCGGTAGGAACAAGACGAAGAGGGGCACAGCGAGCGAGATGGCAAGACCAGGTGGAGCGAGATCTGGCGAGCACTGGGTGCCCGCGAAACTGGAGATCAGTTGCCATGGACCGAAACAGATGGAGAAATTATACTGCGCAGGCCTTGTCATAAGACGTTAGGCCAATTAAGTAAGTAAGTGATTCTGTCACTGGATCGTTACTGAGCGCTTCTCTTAAGCTGCTTGGGATGTTATGGAATTGACGCGGCCATGGAATTCTGGACATTCGCAGGTGATATGTTCCATCGTTCGAGTCGTCCTACAGATGATACATTGTTTTCGAAAATCTCCGCCTCCACCTAGTTCATGTGTCACGCGGGTGTGACCTGTTCTCACTCTGGAGAGAACCACTCGTTCCCTGAAATTTTCTCGATCCACCCAGGCGTTGGATGTGTTTTTTTTATCTTTCGCAAGTTTAAGTTACAGTTCTGATTCCAAATTTCATCCCATCTGTATCGCGCCTCCTCATCGATGACTTTTCGGAAGTCAATGGCTGGTAATTCTCGGGTATACAAGATTCCCTGTCTCCCAAGTGCGGCTAACTTGTCGGCCTCTTCATTTCGGGGAATGCCGCTGTGCCCCGGAACCCACACAAATACGCTGCCAGGCCTAGCAAGTTTGAGTGTAGTTTGTATCCATGGATGATGTGCAGTGGGGGACTCCAGCGCCAGTATCACACTTAATGAGTCACTAAAGTCGGCGATTGGTCCTTCCGCTGGTGTGGCGGCTGCCACGAAGACTCCGGCGGCTTCTGCGGAAAAGACCGACGTGCGATCTCGTAACCTGAAAAATTGGTCGGCTCCACTTTCGTGGATACCGAATCCAACTTTACCGTCATCTTTAGAGCCATCGGTGTAACGACAAACGTAGTTGGAGTAGTTTCTTCGAATTAAGTCCGCCGCAGCTTGTCGGATGATTGCTGGATTTTGGTTCTTCCGAGATATATGAGTAAGAGATTTGTCTGTACGAGGAGGGTCGAGCCATCAGTCTCGGTCTCCGGTCCAGTGTAGACGTGCTACTGGAGGGAGTGCATGACCGGTGATCTTTATCAGGGATTCCGCCCCCTCAGCGAGAAGGTGAACCCCTCGAACACTAGTTGTCGATTTTTCGGCGTAACCCATTGCCTTTTTCTCGATCGCAGCGTGAACCAGTAGATCAAAAGGAATTGAGCCCAGTTCCGCGTGTACCGCTAGGTTGGGAGTAGATGGCAGGAGGTTGGAAATTATTCTGCGCGACGTATTGTATACTGGTGCCAGGATATCGATCAGCGTTTCCGAGGTGCTGCAGGTTATCTCTAGCCCGTACATCAATTTGGAATCAAAAATTGCCTTAGCCACTCTAAGTCTCACCTTTCGATTGCCTTTGACCCGCCGCCCTGATATTGCCTTCAGGATATTTAGCCTTGTTTGACAGCTTCTTTTTATTTTCACAAAATGGGGCTTGAAAGACAATTTGCTATCAAGCTCAACTCCCAGCACGCGCATCGTCTTACGGTATTTTATAGGCCTGTTATAAAGGATGATTGGTTTTGAGATTCCTCGGCAACCGCCTCTGCAATAATGGATCCAATTGATTTTTTCCTGGGCTAATCTAAACCCGGTTCGTGTGGCCCATCTTTCAACTGCTCGAACTGCTGCCTGGGTTTTCCTGCGAAGAGCTCGGGTGGTCCAATAGTGATTAGTAGCACGTCGTCTGCGTAAGCAAGTATATAGATATTTTTCGGAAGATCCTGGAAAACATTGTTCATGATGACCAGGAAAAGTGTTACGGCAAGTACTGACTCTTGAGGCACTCCTGTCTCCTCTGGGTGGATTGCGGATCTTGCGTTACCTACGATGACTTGTAAAGACCGTTCAGTAAGAAAGTTGCGGATGAAAAAAAGGATGTTGCCTGAGAAGCCCCAGTCGATCAGCTGTTTAAGTGCTAATGGTGTGTAGGCGCGGTTATATGCCTTTTCGATATCGATAGATACCAGTTCGGTCTGATGGTTGGATTCTTTGGCCTTTTTAAGAATCTCTCCCAGTGCGGCAAAGTACGTACCCGTACCGTGTCCAGCTCGGAAGGCATGCTGTCTGTAATCAAGGAGGCAGTTATGTCGTAGGAAATGGTTCAAACGTCGGTTCACCATTCGTTCCATGAATTTGCATAAGCAGCTTGTCAACGAAATCGGTCTGTATCCAGCGTGTTCAGCGTTTAAACCGTTCTGCTTGGTGATTGGTACAATCAGGCTATGTCGCCAGCTCGACGGGAAAGTATTGAGGGTCCATTCACAGTTTATTAATTTTAGCGTACATTCCTTGCCAGTTGTTGGTAGATTCTTTACCATGGTGTGATTACCACCACAGTTTCCGCAAATTGCCGCAGTTACCTGACATCTAACACGTGTGTGTCCAAACGTCCAACAACGATAGCAAAACATTGGAGATGGATGAAAAGGTCTCGTGTTGACTCTTAGGTAGTCGAAATCGACGTGGCTGGGAGAGGCAGCATCTTTGAACGTTAAAAGCATTGCTGGGGTATTTACCACGCGGTCGCCCTCTTTTCTGGTAAATCGTCTAATTCCGATCACTTCTTGATTTGCTAGGGATGATAGCAATTCCAGGTCTGACATGTCGATTACGTCGGGACATGAGACCACGCATTTACTTGAGTTGAGTGTAGGATGGGGTACAATACGAATAGCAGTTTTGTCAATTAATTCGGTCATAGCTAATAGCTTTGTCGCGTGGCTTTCATTGCGGACCTTTAACGTGTAAAACTCTCCGCGATTTTCAGGAAAAACTGCCGAAATTTTTTCACCGGTGCAAAGCTCGACCGATGTACGCATAGTGAATGGGTTCCTGGGTAATCGTCCGTCAACCGCCTCCATTCGCAAAACCGTCAGTTCCCCATATTCGCCGTTAGAGTCCATCCAAGCAAGTATCGTTCTCCTGGCTGGAGTTCCTTTAACCGTTCCACCTTTGAACCGAGGGCCGATCCCATCCGGGTTTGGATCTGGTTCGTCGATGTCAAAGAGAACCGGTCTTGAGGCTGCTAAAGCTTGACGCACAGTCCTGATCCCACTTGTGTAACACGCGGAATTTTAATCTAAATAAACGAAGAGACCGGCGAGCACGCAAAATTCCCGATAAACGCGATAACCGGCGGTGACGATATGAGAACCGAAGTTGCAAAAAACCACGTGCTTCTGAAAAAAAACAAAGGTGTAGCTGTTCACACGCAAGAATAATAGCCGAGATCTATTGGACAATAGCCGATGCTGTAACAAAAGCGCCCGAGAGATTATCCGTAGGCTAGCGGAGCTCACTAAAGCGAACCGTATCCTCCGACAGTTCAACCCGAACTGACTACACAAACTCATTTTTCAATGTTCAGTGTCGAAGCCCATTTTTTGATAGCCAACTGCAGGTAGTTTTTGCCACGGTCTCTACGGATTATCATCCTTTTCGTAAGTCGCAACGACAGTCTTTTGTTAACGTTTTATCGTCACATCACTGCTGCGCTGCGCGTAAGAATTTCAAGGTTATGATTATCAAAGTAGACCTAGATGGCGGTTTGTCCATTACGAACTTTTTTTATCCTAGCTACACACGCATATGAGTTAAAAATTATTTTTGAGTCTTATAAAAATTATGATACCTACTGTTATATACTGTTATATATGTATATATACTGTTATATGTTAAAAAAACGACAGCAAAACTACCATCCAACCTAGCAATAAAATCGTGCGCATTCTCATTCGCAGATCGTCTACGTCCTGAAGGAGTGCATCTGGAACTACATGAAGGATCACGTCCCATCGCCGGTTCTGTTCGTGTGTGATCCAACCGGTTTTCACTGGCGCGATCCGCAAACATCTCGACCCCCGCCGCAGTACACCAACCCGCTAAGACACACAATGCAACGCAAGTTGGATCGACTAGGCCATTTGTACCAGCAGATGTTCTTTGGACCCGAACTGCGTGACCCGAGCCTGTTGAACCCACCACAACCACCGGTAGTTATGGTGAATGGGCTTGGTGGACCGCAGCAACCTCCGGCGGCGAATGGGAACGGCTTGCCCGCGGGTTCGCTATCGGCACCAAACGGCAATGGACACCTTGGTATTAACAGCATGGCCCCTACCGGTGGTCCCGTAATAATGGGACCCGTCGTTACGATTGATTAGAACAAAAAACTGTGAGTACGGAAATATGCTGTTGTAGGACTGTAAATATGCGTGCGGTCAAACTTGCGAACTCTTATGGACAAAAAACAGATGCTAGTTAAAGTATTATAGATCGTTGCTTAATCGTGGGCCGAAATTTTCCAACATTGACAATGGAATGAAAAAGTTATAGATTTTGAACTTTGTTTTTCAATTTCTTTAATGTATCTTTAAATTCACTTTTTTTGTTCTGTTAGAAAACATGCTGATCCTCTTATTTTGTTTTTCTTTTTCAATATATTAGATTTGCTTTTTCTACTATGTAGTGTATGCCAAGGCTGGCGCTTCTCTCTTTTCCTATTTACAATGTTCGTTTTACGCTCCAGAATGTACTACGGATGTGAACTTTTATATTATATTAAATGTCTTAGTGGCAAGGAAGACGGTTGTTTTGAAATGATATTCTGTCTACTTTTGGGTATGCTCGTGAGATAATTTCATTTAATTTTTTTTGTTTACTACTCTCCTAACATGCCTTTTTCATGCTATCGTGTGCAAAATGATGACTAGTAGTTCAATTAATTGGCCGTCGATTAATTGCATGCTCAGCTGCGCCTAAAACAGGTTCTGCGGTGGGTAATGGAATAGACGAGTGCCGCTCATTTTGAAGTTAATTTTTCATCACTTGACCGATTTGTTTTACCGCCAGCACTCTTCAAAGCAGCATGCAACATTGTAAAAAAAAATAGTTCCGCCTGGACAAGCGGCTGATCAGGCAAACTGAGAGGCATAATACTTCTTTTAATCATTCTACCTACAAAAATTTGACTTATTTACAAGACACGAAGGAACGTTAAAAAGTTGAAGGCTTAAAAAAGGAATCCGCGTTCGATTAAAACACCTTCTTCTTTCAAATCTTTTTTCGACGGCTGACCTAGCTACAACAAGGCATCGTTTGTTTACATTCCAATATTCCTTTACAAAAAAACAAAACAAAACAAAACCTATCCGCAACAATCGGTTGTCAATACACAAAAATAATAGTGCTAAGTCCGAAAATTAAAAAATTGCGTTTGTTTTTGCTGTTTTTCCTTTGCTCTTTCACTATTCTAAAACAAAAATTTCCTACCCGCTAGGGAACTTCAAATGGCATCAAGATAGGCTGCTGAACTCGCAAGCGACAATAGAGCTCTTTACGATTGTCGGCAGTGGGGCCACTTTTTCCACGATATGCAGGACACAGGCTTCCGCGAGCGGGTTCGCTTGCTAGACCCAGAATCGCCCGCCGTGGTGGTCGCTGCATGACGCGAACTAACTTTCGGGGACCGGCTGGAATTGCGCAGTTTCCCTTGCTGTCGCCCGCTGTCCGCATCACCAGCGCCTTCACCGGAGAAGCTGGCATTGGCACTGCTATTGTTTTGATATTGCTGCTGTTGGGGCAGATTTAATTGATGCGACTGACGATCGTGATGGTGGCGATTGTGGGGGTGATGATGCTGGTCTGTGTTGTGGAAATTTTCTTGTTGTTCCTGGCGAGCTATCTCTTCTGTAAGTGAAGAACCGGAAAGCATCCTGAGAGTTAATGGTCTCTGCGCGAGCTCTTACGACTGGTTTGGTTAGTGGGTCAGTAGGGGATAAATAACTCGACCGAAAAGTAGTAGTAGTCAAACAACTCAGTTACAAGGCATTGCTAGCTGAGGATCACAAGTAAAAACTCACCGTTGAGATCATGCTCCGTGAAGTACACGTTGCCCATATCCCGGTCCGTCTCGTAATGATGAGCTTCTAGATAAGGCAAAACAGTGGAACGTCGGATGGAATCTCCCTTGAGAGGAGGCACCGGAACGGTAGGGTCAACAGCAACCGGGACACATTTGAACCATCTGAAAAATTAAAGTCAAGACGGTACTGTTCAGTCTCAAACGTTCGAAGTCAAAGGACAGTTAGTGGAAACTCACTCATGTTGTCTAATTTGCTGCAAACTAAACCGCTTTGGAGGATCCGCTTGAAGAATGTTAGTCAACAAATCTGCTAACCTTTCCTCCAACCACTCGGGTGCAACCCACTGGCATCGTCCTATATTTTCTAATAATTTGTATATATTATCACCTTCATATGGGTACAATCCCGTTGTTATGTTATAACTGTAACGAGAGAAACCATATCAGTTTCGATAATGCTCACGCTACTAAGAGACCAAACTAACAGCGTAACTCCCGTGCTCCAGATGTCCACCTTGAAACCGGAAAAAACTTCGTGTCCGTTGGCGATCTCGGGTGGCTGGAAAGCGGGTGAACCTTGTCCCGTGGTGCAATCATCATTCGGAGCGAAAACGTCTAGTGCCTGTAACAGAAAAGCAAACAAGTGAGCAAACATCAAAAGAAAAAAAAACAATTATTAAAACCACCAACCTCTGCCACGCCGAAATCCGAAATTTTGAGCGTGTGGTCCAATGTCAGTAACAAATTACCCGGTTTGATGTCCTTGTGAACAATTCCCATCCCGTGCAGATATTCCAGCCCATCCAGTAATTGTACGAAATAACCGTGCGCCTGATGCATCGGCAACATTTTCTCCGGTGCTGAATCTAACATCTCCTGCAATCCCCCGACGCAGTACTCCATTATCAAATACATCTTTTGTTTTTCCTCGTTGTACAGTACGTCCAGTAGCTCAATCACATTATTATGGCGCAGCTTCCTCAGCAGGTTGATCTCGCTTCGAACATTCTGTTCTCCGTTTGGAATTCGTCGCAACTTTCGTTTAGTGAGAATCTACGAAAACAAAAGCTATAAGCCATAATATTTATAACCTATAAAAAGTGGCAAAAGCGTGCCAAAAAGAATTTAATGTACTTGGAATGCATAACTATTCCGTTTGTAATTGCTGCACCGATTACGCAACATGTAAGAAAACCGGAAACGAGCAAAAAAGTCTCATAACCCACCTTGACCGCCCGTCTGCTGAGCGTCTCCGAATCCAGCACTTCCTTCACCTTACCATAACTGCCCTCGCCCAGTACGTCCCCCATCACGTACTTGCCCACTAGTTTGCACTTTTTCCGCTTGGCCTGATAAATTATATCTGCACTGTCCACCCTGTTGAACACAATGTTTGCCGGATCGATCGATAGTGCCAGATCGAGCCGCTCGATTTCGTCGTCGTCGTTAATCCACTGAACGGCCGACTTACGGCTGTCAACTGTTTGATATACCTCCTCCAAGTTATAACCGACCGCCTCTGGCAAGTTTTCCGGATTACCATTGTTGTTTCCGATTTCCTCCTCGGATGGAGGCGGATCATCGCCTGCATACGCATACCGACCGGGATCTTCGTTATCCTCATTCGGATCGCTGGAAGCCACACGCGCCGTACGGTCATTATCCTGCTGGTGCTTCTGTTCTGCATACTGGCGTTTTCCACCCGTATGCGTTGAACTGGAAGACGGCGTATTATAACACATTTCCGCAGCTAACACTGAATCGACAGCTTCCATCCTTACAAAAATGCCGAAAGTTTGCAGATATCCCCACGCAAGGACAAGGACAGTTGCAATTTCAGCTTGTGCTAATCATTAGAACAAATACGGTGCGAAACACTTCTACACACAATAGCAAGGGCGCGATCTAATATGTATCCAATCCCATAGTTTCGTTCGAAGGAAGAAAATTGATTTTTAACTATTTTCATACGCCGGAAAATACCTTGTATTTCAAATATGTTTGCACAAGAATTTTATAGTTTGCTTTTCCACTTGTAATTTGCACAACCTCTAATCTTCACTGGTCTCTGGTCAATCAAAAAACTGATTTAACTTCGATGTTGAATATTATTCGACCCGGTTGACATTTGATTGAATGGTGGTTTTCTTCGTTTGTTTTCTGTTCTTTCATTCGTTTGACGTTTAAAGGATTACTGTTTTTGTGTTGCTGCCAGCATGCGATGCTGAAAAAGCGCCCCTTTGGAAACGTATGTGCACAGCAAACGAGGGGTGAATAAATATTGCAATACGCTTTTCACAGAAAATCATGAAACATTACTATTTTGCGTTTGCCAGAAGAGTTTTTTTCTTGTTTCTGAATTATGTAAAAAGATCAGCGCTTAACGACGGCACATGACCGGTTCTTAATTCTTGGGCCATAACTCAGGAACAGACAATAATGCTATCGTGAAATTTTCGCCATGAAAATATTATCGGCGAACAAGAAAATATTCGCACTTTTTCGATTCATTCCAAAAGCAATAAGTGCGCCGAAGAGACCGAAACGATTTAAGTCAAAATAGTATTTTTATGAACGATTTCGCATTTATTGATTGGACAATCTTCCTTGCAATCAGCAATACATGATTTAGAATACAGTTTTTTGACTGAACAAAATCTAACTGAATTTTTTCTGGATTGCTGAAAAAATGTACTTCCATTGTAATATACAAAGGTCTTTGCTCTACAATCTTGAATGAGTTTACCCGTAAATTGGTTGAATTTAGCTAAAACTAGGTTAAAACTACTCAAAATGTCCTTAAAGTGTACAAACTCAGATTTTGAGCAATTTTTGGACCAAAAAATTGGTAGTAAAAACTTAAAAGTGCGTTATTAGTCACAGAGAATAATTCAATTATCGGTAGCAAGTAATCAAAATTGGTTGATTTCTGTACCCAATTTAAGTTTACAAACTTAAGCACGAACTGACATGACGCATAGAAGAAAATCCTTTAAAACCCATCGTCCTACACATTTTGCTTGCACACTAGCACCCTCTGTTATCCATGTTGCGGAGGAGCTTGCATTTGCAGGGATTTATGCTGTACGGTTTTTACATTTGTATGGTTTTATACTGAAAACTCGAAGCAGCACTCGCGCGCCGCGGTGTGCGCGTGTTGCGAAACATGCTTCTTTGAAAAATGAGTGGTTTTTGATTGGACGATGGAATTACCGCGAGTGTCTCGTCTGTTTGTCTGTGATTTAAGGGCATTTTGAGTAATTTCAACAAAGTTTTAGCTAAATCCAACCTATTTACAGGTAGAATCTTTAAAGGGGACATAAACGACTAAAACTTTTGAAAATTGCATTATTGTTTTATTTCTGCAGTCTTTCCGCTTATTTTGATACTAATTTCATGATGATCTGACCACGGGAAGTGGCCGAAAAACGATCATACACATAAACGTTCCAGTGCGGCGTGGAACAACTTCGACGGAATAAAACGCCGCTCTTGAAAAACCACGATCTTCAAACTTTATGTACCCTTTTCTCAGAAACTACACCACGTATTGGAACGAACTTTTATTTGTTTTGTTGGTAGTAGCTTGACAAAGACTATTATAACTTTTGAGCTTTGTAAATGAAACACAGCCAGAGAAAAAAGAAAAAGGAGACAAAATTTGATTTTTTCAGTCACCATTTCTGATGACTAAATCACTGACGAACTGACATGACACATAGAAGAAAATCCTTTAAAACCATCGTCCTACACATTTTGCTTGCACACTAGCACCACAGAGAACAGACATTCATGCTTATATAAAATATCATGTAAATGGTGTGTAAACTTTTCAATAAGACACTAGCGACATCTCTCTTGAGGTGCACCAGTTGTCCAATATCCTCGTTGCCAAATTTAATACATTTTCTTGTTATATTCTGCATATACGGAATACTGGCTACTCTGATGTAAGTTACTGTAGCAACGGCTGTAACTTTGTTTATGTTATTTATTGAACCTGGCTAAAAATCGAGAATAGAAAGCAAACGACATCTCAAGATTTTATTTAATTTGCTAATTACCGCAAGTAGGTATCATATTTGGAGTTTTTCAATAATTTAACGTACCATTCTCATCTTCTCAACTTGGATCACCTTCCAGAAATCCTATGAAAATTTTCGTATAGGCGAACGGGTGCGGAAAGCCGCACAGAATCACTTTGAACCAAAATTCAATAAACTTGGTTTATTTACGCAAACATACGTTCACAGAAGGATTAAAAACGAATAACTCAAGCAACTATTTTTGATAAATATTGTTTACTTTTAGTTTTGGCTGGATAGATTTCATAAACAACATGCTAGTTGCTGTAGCGACGCCTTGGCGAAAACGTGAATACTTTGATATGCATTGACAGACATTAAAAATCAAAATCAATCCTCTTAGTGATGTGAGCGCCACAAACGGGAGCATTACTACATACTTTCAAAATAGCGGCCGAGCTTTTACACACGTTGTGAGATTAAGATGAATGTCTGTTCTCTGTGCTAGCACCCTCTGTTATGCATGTTGCGGAGGAGCTTGCATTTGCAGGGTTTTATGCTGTAGAGTTTTTACATTTGTATGGTTTTATACTGAAAACTCGAAAGCAACACTCGCGCGCCGCGGTGTCCCCATGTTGCGAAACATGCTTCTTTGAAAAATGAGTGGTTTTTGATATGGAATTACCGCGAGTGTCGCGTCTGTTTGTCTATGACTGAATTTTCAGGTTTTTCAGGAGCGGCGTTTTATTCCGTCGAAGTTGTTCCACTCCGCACTGGAACGCTCATGTGTATAATCGTTTTTTCGGCCACTTCCCGTGGTCGGATCATTATGAAATTAGTATCAAAATAAGCGGAAAAGACTAAAATCAAAATCTGAAATAGAAAATCAGAGGGGCTGTGTACGACGTAGGACTACGTCTTTGTTTACTATACTGGGAAAACGAAAATAGAAGTGTAACGTTTGAATGAAAGATTTCAAATGCTAATAACTACTAAACTACTAAACAAAACTGAGCAATTTATATGTCGTTGGATAGATAAAATGATCAGCAATTTTATGGGGGGATAAGAGAGCAATTTTAAGGAGGGCGTAAGAGGGGGGCTCCTGTACAAATGAGACACAAATTTCCTCAAATCTCGAGAACTAATCAAGCAAATGGAACCAAATTTGGCATGTGGGAATTTCAGAAGACAGGATATTTTCTATGGAGTACTGAGACCCCTTCCCCTTCTAAGAGGGGGGGCTCCCATATAAATGAAATCCAAATTTCCTCATAATTCTAGAACTAATCAAGCAAAGGCATGTGAGGGTTTCAGAAGGCAAGAATTTTTTCTGTGGTGAATTGAGACCCCCTTTTTAGGAGGGGGGGGGGGGCTCCCATACAAATAATATACAAATTTTCCCATAACTAGAGAACTAATCAAGCAAAAGGAACCAAATTTAGCATGTGGGGTTTTTTGGAGGCAGGATTACTCACCCCTGAGGATTCTCATACAAATAAAACAGAAATTTTTGCGCTTGTGCCATATTTTCTGCTATGTAACAAGCGGCTGTGCTGTTACAGCTGTGAAAGTAAACTAGTAAAACCTTCTCGAAGCAAAAGACAGTGAATCGACGCCGTTAACTTACGTGCCGGTTGGCATTCATGTAAAAAGAGAAGGACATTCGAATGGCACGTCATATTTGCGATGAACGTGCTTTGGCTTTAATGTTACTTGTAACCAATCCCAGGTAACCAATAAGCATTTCCAATGCAATTTAAATGCAAGCCAATAAGCATTTAAGTTGCCTTAAATGCTACTTAAATGCTATTTTGGCAAAATATGCGGCTACTTTACTGCTAGCCCTCTTATAGTGCTGACGATGCTTATTTGCAGCTAGTTACCAACAAGAAGAATTTAAATAGAATTGTGGATGCCAATTTACAACAGTTATGCAGTCAAAAAGCTGATAAACAACAACCTACAGTATAAAACGCCAGGGATGCTAATAAACGACTGATTTACTGCTTATTTTAATACTTATTGGTTACCTGGGCGGTGTTTACCGGGCTCATCGAACTGAATCAAAATGGCCCCCAGCCCGTACGGGCTTGGATCAGTGATCAGAGGTGTGTAGTCTTCAACCCCCATGGAACTAGAGACTCCCAATCTTGCTCATAGTATCTTTAATAGCGTAGAAAAACCTCGATTGCTCCTGGTTACGTCCGAATATTATTTCCTTGCCTAGTAACCCTCGCAAAGGTTTCTTAGCCGTAGCTAACATTGACAAAAACTTAAGAACCTCCGTCTCGCATTTTGGTTCTCCCAACAATTGAATCGTTTGTATTTCACTTTTTTCCTTTTCTTTCTTTGCCCCAAAAAATCCAACTCTGAACTCTCAATTGGCGCTTCTCCCAATTCAATTCAATGCCTCGGTTAGGCCTTTAATCGTAGCAACACGATCTCTAAACTTTCATCCTCATTTAAATCGCTACCCTCTATAAGCACATCACAGACAAACAGACATAACACTTCGAAGAAACATCCACAAAAATTATCGTACCACACATTTTGCCTGAACATTAGTGCCATCTATGAACGACATTCCCAAATATCAAAGAGCAACATGAGTATCCCTCGAACTAGCAAGTATTTTTTATGGGGAATATCCGTTAAAAATAGCCACTTTGACCAAAACGGAGACATTCCCAACTAAGCCCAAATTTGAAATGACGGTAATCCAGTTTTCCAGAAATCTCAATCGATCAAGCTACTTTGCGATGATCGACTGATATCTTTGACAGATACATACAAGAGAGCGGTGTCGACATTCGCACACACTTAAAAAAAGTACAGAGCTCGGTAAAATTTACCGAACTTTGGAACAGCCGAACGTTCGGTATTTTTTTTTGATTCCAAACATTACTAACGATCCGTAAACGTCGATTGGCACCATCGAAATGTTTACCGAACGTTCGGCTGTTCCAAATTCTACCGAACGTTTTAAGCACAGACAAACAGACATAACTCTTGGAAGAAAAATCAACAAAAATTATCGTACCTCACATTTAGCCTGAACACTAGCACCATCTATGATCGACATTCACAAATATCAAATAGCAATATGGGTGTCCCTCGAAGTAGCAAGTATTTTTTATGGGGAATTCCCCTTCTTTCTTCAAAAAGCGCCTTTGAACTTTGAACAAAACGGAGACATTCACAACTAAGCCCAAATTTGTAATGACGGTTTTATCGGTACGATGAATGGAAAACGAGTGTTATGTCTGTTTGTCTGTGTTTTAAGTGTGCATGGAAAGGGAGATGTGAACGTGATGACGGGAGTAGACAGGTAATGCTTGGACGGGACAGCTGTGACGACTCGGACTGCTCACTACAATCTGGCGACGAGGATTTCGGACCATACAGCGCAAGAAAAACGGTAAGAATTCTTTTGTTTATAAGTGCAATAGCAGAAAATATTTCAGTAATCCTATTTTGTGCGTGGGAGTCGAGACTGGTGAAGGAAAATCGGGTTCGTGAGACAGGGTTCTCTGTGCGAGAAGGAATAATACAGTATTGAGGTTTGCGGTTTCGAGATTCGGCCTTTCGCGACTCGGCCTTTCGTGATTCGGCCTTCTGTGACTGTTGTTGGAATTCGGCCAGTCGTGATTCGGCCATTTGTGTTTCGGCCATTCGGTACCAGCCCTGAAAGACCATCACCTTGACGAAGCCCTCTGTGTGATTCGAATGAACTTGACAATCCACCCGAAATCCGAACACAGCAGTGTGTACCATCCAAAAATCTATTATTTTTCGGTCCTCCAGAGTAGGGTGTAACCCTTAATATAACCTATAAGTCATAAGTCATAGGATTAACGCCAAATAATCCTCAATTTTTACCGAAAATTTTCTGTTTCAAAAGCGCTCCTAGGCGCTTTAGAAAATTCGTTACTATTAAACTCATTTTAAGAGTTAAAACGCGTTTTATGTGGGTGATTTTTTTATATACTCCAAATTTAGCACAATCTGTCATTGGGGGGACGTGTTGACCAAAGTAATAAAATAAAAAATAAAAAAAAAATAAAATATTAACCCAAAGTAAATTGATATATACCAGGTATATGACAATGCGAGCTGTCATATACACTTTGCACTAATACATATACACTAGTTCTGAGACTTCGAGCATTTTGTATGGAAAATTAGTTAATTTTTTAAAAAAATCGTTGGATACGCAAGATTCGTCTATTTTTTTCTCACAGTTTTTGTTTATGCTTAGAACATTATTTCTAGTATGTATTTCCATGAATACAATGAAGTGCAACATTCCAAATTGCAAGCGGAAATTTTTTCGTCAAAACGGTATCAAGATGTCTCAAAGAAATGTCGTTATATCGCTTTCCTACAAGTAGTAAAACAAAAAAGATTTTTTTTAAAATGCTCGGACATGATTGTTCAATAAGCAGCATGAGCAACATTGTTATCCGCCCGCGATATTTTTCATCTGATTTCTGGTAAGCTTTCAAAGTGTTAATTATCTTCTAAGACCGTTTTGTAGCAATCTAAGATTACTTTTTATGGTTTTCTACGTAGTATTGAGACGGGTAAATTTATGACAAAAAGGTATCATCTTGGAACAGTGACTTCAACTTAAGGATTTTCAAGCAGTAGCACAAGCATCTATTCGAATAAAACTATTTTTTAAAAGAAGACATCAAAGGCAGATTTGCAAGAGCATCAGGCAAGCAAAATGTTGGATGGAACGTGTTTTAATTTGAGCAACCGTATACCGTATTGATCGTGAAGTATTAGAAACATTAATTCATTTTTCAATTGCACATCACATCAATAGTTAGTCACCCATGTTCTCAATTTTTTTACGTATAATAAAGAAGGCTACAAGTGCAAATGACTTTAAAATATATTCCTTACATTTCATTGTAAATGTTCAAATATTTCTCTGGAATAATATAGCTGCATTCATTAATTACAATTAATTTAGTTTTAATTTTCATGCAAGTTCCACCATATTTCAGAACTATTTCTTCTTCTTTCTACACACACTAATGCAACCCTCGATGGTCACATACCTGGAATATATCAATTTACTTTGATATTAACCAACATCCTGTTCCCTTTCGAATATTCTCGCATAGCTTTTCAAAAGGACGCACCTTAACACATCAGCTCACTAGCGTCACTAGCTAGCTAATCGTTAAGAAAACTATAGTTGACTTACATTTATGTCGCCGCAATAATCAAAAGAGCGGGACGCTAAAGAGAGTCTTTCAATGTTACTTGAGTACTTTTGAAAAGTTACGTGAGATTTCACAATGCCGTCTCTCTCTAAAACTGTGTCGTACAGCGGGTTCGTAAACTTTCTTGCTCTCTCATGCGTAGAACCGATCTAGGTTTGTTCAGTTAGAGCCAAATTCGTTTTGTTCGGTTGAGAATGAGTATCATTCGTAGAACCTAGAAGAACCTCGCTTACCTAATTTTTCGCTCTTTTCGCTTCACGTCTTGTCCCATTCTGTTTAGTTACTATACTGCCGCTACTCGCATAACAGTCCCATTTATATCCCATAATATTTTACATTCATATACTATCGTTATGAAAAATTGGAAAATTGGTTTAACATAAAATTGACGTACATTTTATCTATTCAATGTCATGTTATATAGCAACACAGTTATAATCGCATCAAAACTTTTATTGTGATTTTTTCCACACAATTATACTCGATTCGATTGCAAATTCCTCATCGATGTAACATCAATGTCAGCTTGCATGCAATTTCAAAATGAATTATATCTTTCCGAGCATATATATCATATGGATATATGTTCCTTGTAAAGGTCAAATCCATCGAAACTGGCTGCGGAATGTAGCCACCTACGGGTGCCAACGAAACCGTGCTGCGGTCGTCGCGTTTTCGGTCTCATCCCGTTGGGCGAGGTCGTGGGAAAAGTTCACACGTACCCGTAGTTTCACAAGAAACCGCTTCTTTTTTCACTTGCGAGTTGACTGAAATATACTGCTACGGAAGATTTACCGATAATTTGACGTGGTGATTTATATGAATTATGATTGTTATTTTCAGCTTAGTTTTGCGCCCAAGGTGAGCACTTTCACGGAATGATTTCTTTTGCAGATTTACGACTTCATCACTCACACCAGAAACCGATTCCTAATTTTCATCCTCTCCATTCACATTGCCCACTTTGGCTATCATCAACCATTATATTCAGGAAATGAACTAAATTATAGAATCATCGCATGACTATACATTTATCATCAGTAGAATGACCAACTATGGAATGTTCAATTTTATTACACATAGTCTGATCCGCCCGCAGAATAAATCCGAACGCAAAGTTCAAACGAAACTCCTTTTTTGGACCGTATTCCAAGTCATCAAGCCGGCCCCAGACGGTTGGTTGGTCGGTCGGTTGCCCGGTCGGTGGCCGAAGGGTGCGATAAAATCTGCGGCTTGGATCCGTATAAGAAAGCACTGTGTATCAATTGCGAAATAGTTTAAAATGGCAAGCTCATTTCACAGGAACGCTCGGTCGGGCGAAAGTACGGACTAATTTATTGCCTTAGAGTAGGTTGAATTTGGATGCAAATAACTATAACTGATTTATGCTAATTGTTGGACGCGTATGGCACTTGAGGCAGTTCGTGGGTAACTTTTGGTTTGACAATAAAAAATGATTTGAGGACGACTATTGTATGCAAATTTGGTCGGGAGTGATCCACTTTTGGGTGGAGGCAAATGAACGAGTGATTGCGTTCAGGATCTATTTGCGAAATTTCAGTGATTCTGTGTAAGCAAGCAGATTGAAACCGCAAATTTTGTATGATATTGCAAAAAAGGTACCAAAAACCAAAATAAATCTCCAAATCATATTTCGAATTAATTAGCTTATAAAATATTTCGATTTCTATAGATAAATTACACATGCTTAGCACAGGAAGTGAACCGGGACTTCGACTCGTCTTTGTCTTAGTCTTGACATTTTGGACAAGCTTCATGGAACTGTTTTGCGGTGTGACAAATGTAAAAGGAAAATTAAAACAAAACAACTTAAAAAGTTAGTAATCAAATGCGTCCAACTATCGAAAAAATCAGTTACCATAACAAATCATAACCAATGAAGGTTCGTAACTAATAATCGTGCAGTCCTACGCATTGGAGAGATTTATTGTTGAATGCGGGCATAGATTTAACGTTTCATCTCAGATACAACAGTCCACATTTTTGGTTAGAGCTCATTTTGATAGTTTATGCAAAAAATAATCCAACTCCAGCAGGCCCATTTAGGTTTTACAATGATGGCTAAAGATTTATTTTTTGTTTAGCACGTATTTTATTTTTCGACCATAAAATAATAATCATTCATAAATTGTCAACAAATAGAGGTGACGAATCGCTATCTTCCAAAGAAATGTGCGCTATCATATTTGTATTCTCTTTAGGCACGTTTCTTCGCTCCAATATCGACAACCGGGCCGGCCAAGCATATAGCAACTATATATTGTCATAATCTCGAACGCAAGCATGATTGGAGTGCCGATGGAGATATGCTGGATGATAAATCAATAACCCAAGTATGTACTTAAATCCCACACCGTGCACGCTTGATTGCACTCGTAAAGTTAATCAATTCTTCTGCTCTCGAGACAGTTAGAGCAGTGGTTAAACCTTCAAACGCTCCAGGTTAAACTATGCAGCGCTGCCCGATGCATATACATATGCTGATTTTTATGAAGGAAAAGTATTCATCGTCTTCATCAGGAGGCCAAACCGGCACATCGAAACAAAACACGGCTTCAAAGCACCAAAGAACGTTCGGCTGGCATGCGGAAAAAACGGAGGAAAGAAAGCTGTGAAAAACATTTCCCATATTGGGTCGCCCTCATGTGGTTACGGAAATCAGCTGAAAATTTTATGTCAGTCTGATGTTTGGTGACCCAATATTTCCCACAATGATTGCACACTCCGGAGCAGCCGACGTCGTCGTTTTACCGAATCAGCAATCATCAATATTTATAAAGCCTGACATCGACGGAAAATCGTCGAAACGTGATTGTTCGCTGTGCGCAGTTCAGCTGATGATCATGCACCGATTGATGCATGTCCCTATCCGAGCCATGTCCGTAAGCTATCCGAGCGGACACATTTCACGCTAAGCGATCCTTTGTTGTGTGTTTGCTTAGCTGGCAGTGCGCTTGAGTCAGAATGTTAGAGATGAAAAAAAGGAAAGGGAACTGCTAATGTAACTATTTGCTGGATATTTAAAGTGTAATATAAACAAATAGATACTAACTATAGCGACCACCTTCGGACCCGACGTTCAATAGGTCTTTCCCGATTGGAGAAAAATCATTTTTATTTGCTGATCATCTGGCAGCATTATCACCTCATGGATGGAGACTAAGTATGAGATGTGGAAAGCCCTATTCTACCGATAGAACAGAGGAAGATAATGCAAACTGAATGTTGAACACCCACACAATTTAGAGGGAATGACTTGAATCATCTGAGTCCCGTGAAAGTGTGCCAACAGTCTCAGATGCTTTTGTGCGAGGTTCGATGTGCTCGATTCTCGCAGTCCTATATTCCTATATTCGTGGATTAAATTAAGCTGTATCCTGTCAATCTGATAAACTAAATACCAACCCTATAGTATAGTTCAATCGCCAATACACCCAGGGAACAAAAGAGTCTTTGTTTGGAAACTTCCATTTTTCCTACTATGAGTGGTAAAGTCGAATAACGGGTGCCGTCAGTTTGCAGCGCACTTATTCGATAATCTGCGAACCGTATGGAGTGCGACTCTTCCGAGCGAGAGGACATCGTAAGCACAACTTGAGACGCTGAACTGGCATGGCATATTAGCGATGTGGAAATAATCGAATAACACTTTGCCGCCACGACCACCTTCGAGGATTTTTTTGTTTCGTTCATCGGCGTCGTAGACTCGCAGAATCCCGGTTTATGTCAGCCAAGTCAGCTTCGAATGACATGGGCGGTGCTGTCAAGTATGTGTTTAAATTGCCAAATTTCGTCGAAAGACTTATCCCTTATTAACAAGTTAGAACTCAAACAAAATTCAATGTTTATTCATACATTCGAACATGTAAATCATTTACTACTGTCCTAATTCAAGTACGTATCGCTCAGTTCGCGCCTTTGGTAATTGCATTCCCGCGCAAACAAACTGATTCCAGTTTTTGTTTGGGAAACTCCCATCTGCTATCGTTGCAGCATTTAGAGCAACCACTCAGATACGGTTCATGAAAGTACATACATCGTACCCGTGTAACATCCACTACAACAGGGGAAGTTTACAACCAAGATCGTAATGCTAAATACTTAATGCGCCACAAGACAGCACAAGCGGCAACATATGTTGAACTGTTGCGCTGGCTGGGCGGCTCCCATTGCTAACGATATGATCACTTTCCGGATCTTCTTTGAAGCATGCACAGCAGGGGGAAGAAGGGGGCTGCATTCGGCACATGCAGTTAATTATGTTGTTAATTACTTGTAGGAGGCTTATGTAAACAACATTCCGCGTCGCGTCGCGTCTACAGCAACGGTCTGGAATAGCATTTTCACTTTTTTCTTTCCTTTTAATTTTACGATCATTGAGTCGTTGTTTGCTGACCTAGATTTGCACAAGCATAGGACCGAATCTTAGGGATCGATTGCGCAAAGACCGCGTCTGCTACGGGGGGAAGCTGTCAATGCGATCATATATTCCGCAATCGGTTGGCGCGGCTGTCGGCACTTGTGCGGATATCGTAGAATGTGATATTAAACATTTGCGTCATAATTCGACGCCTTGCGAGAAAATTTACAACCAGTTATAGAAGAACGGAGACGCAAAACTGTGTAGCCCTATGTTTTATGTTTTGATACAGCACTGATTCAACACTGTTTTTCACGCATACGCAATAATAGTCTACAATATCGACCGACAGTCTGTATGTTTTAACTGTTTGTTTTTGTAGACAAAGCAGACAAATTTTATTTTATTCTGGCGATCGTTGTCACGACAACATGACACGTAGCGAATAAACGTGTCATCACAAAAACGCCAGAAAACCCTTAAAATTTCCTTTGGAAATTGACTGGGAATATAAGAGACCCACTGACGGGTCCTAGGCTGGGGCGCAGCAAGACCTAGACAGGAATACACCGGGGCACGTGTCCCAACCTCCTGCTTAAACTTTGATATTGTGTTCACAATGATTAACGGATGACGCTCTGTTTCACATTAAAATCACAGTTCTCTGTTCGTAGGTTAAGTTCTTTTCAACTAAACTATACGGCTTGCGGCTTCAATTATTTTTTTCATTACAGTCACTTTAACAGCTTGGGCCATTCGTGACTTCTGCCGGGTTGGAATTTAAACCTGGATCCTCGGCGTGAGAGACATGTATGCTAACCATTACACCGAGACTGATCTCATTGGCTTCAATTAGTTTCGAGTTTAGCTTCGAAATATGATGCTGGTCTAACAAGCCAGCCGGCGTACGTTCGAATCTTGGCTAGGCGGCTCGGCTTGCTAGATAGAGTCAAGTAGGATCGTTGCAGCCCCGTAATTGTCCTGTAATCTACCAGCCGACTGAAAAGTTTGTCGATTAAGAAGGGTCAAGTATTAGAAAGAAGTTTAAGCCCAAAGCCTTGCTTTTTTACGTCTTGTGACTTGCTTTTTTCAAAGTCTACGAACTGAACTCTAATAAACACCCATTTGTCGGTCTCGTCTGAAGACAAATCTGAGTGCCTGGTGGTTGAATTTCGACTAGGTAACGAAAAGTTCCTTGTCGTAGTCGTGCATAATCCCCCAGAAAACGATTCTTCTTGTCTCCTTGGCGAGAAATTGGCCGATTTTGTTGCGCGTTACGCAAATATTTTGCTAATTGAGGACTTTAAAGTCGATTTGTCCCAGCCAAGTCGGAGACAGGTGCAATTCCAATCAATGCTAGAGAGCTTTGCCATGTCCTCTATCGGTGAAGAGCCAACGTGTTTTCATAGAGATACTTGCTCGCAGCTGGCTTTGTTTGGTACAAGTTGTAGCGATAGAGTTTTGCGTTTCAACCAAGTAGCTTTCCCTGGACTATCGCAGCATGACCTCACCTTTGGTTCACTGGATTTTTACGCAAGAACTGCTCGAAGGATGGACACGTATCGTGACTACGTCGATTTCAACGCACCAATACTGCAGAACGTTATTCTTTCCGTCCATTGGAATATTTTCTATGCGATTCAAACGAGCTGGTTAACTTCTTCAACTCTCATGTAAAGACCCGCAAATCATCCAATTTGTGGTATAACAGTGACATTCGGAAGGCTATGTTGGAACGTGATTTGGCGTGCGCAGACTGGATCAGAGCACCGAGAATAAACAAGGATGAAGCGCGTTGACGGTATGCTCTTCTGAGAAACCGAGCAAATACGATGGTAGCAATGGCAAAAACGCGTCATTTAAACCAACTTTTGGACGACCGGATCCCGTCTGATGTTTGGCTTAAAAGTGCTGGATTGGTTAAAATTAAATCGTTATCTGTGTGCGAGCACCATCCCGACGAAGGGAATCGTACGTTCTTGTCGAACTACATTCAAACGATGAAAACAGGGAGCGAAGATCGACGCCAGACCTGCCCTACAGCTTTTCCTTCCGTCGTACGCTCCCGACGAGGTGCGGACATTGATTCTGACCATTACCTAGTAGCAGTACATGTGCGCTCAAAGCTGTCCACCGTATACCGGACACATCAAAGCCGCCCTCCTCGGCTGAACATCAGGCAGCTAGATAACCCGCAAGCTGCCGCGAACAACGCGCGAGTACTGAATGAGGCACTACCTTCTTCCGAGGAGTTAGATGCTTCAAACCTCGAAGACGGTTGGGGCAGAATACGCTCGGCCTTCTGAGAGGTACTAGGTATTCAGCCTCGGAGTACACAAAATGATTGGTTTGATGGGGAATACCAACAAACGGTGGAGGGGAACAAACTGCTTGGAAAAATTATCTAAGTGTTGCCACTAGAGAGAACCTGACCAAATACCGACGAGCTAGGTTGACCACCAGTTGACCACGATCCTGAGGAGGAAAAAGCGCCAAAAGGAGGACAGAGATCGTCGAGAATTAGAACAACTATTTCGAGTTAATGACACGCGCAAGTTTTATGAGAAGGTGAACCCAACTCGGAAGGGCTACACACCAAAACCTGACATGCATAGGGACGAGGGAGGGAATCTAATCACAAATGAGCGCGAGGTGGTCGACAGATGAAAGCAGTTCTTCGATGAACACCTCAATGGCGAAGTCGCAGAAGGAGGCGGAACGGAAATTAACCTAGGAGCGCCCATGGAAGATAGTGATGTCCTAGCACCTGATCTCCAAGAAGTCAAACGAGAAATTGGGCTGCTGAAGACCAATAAAGCCGCTAGAAAGGACCTCCTACCAGCAGAGTTTTATAAACTTGGCGGAGAAACGCTAGCAAAGGCTTTACACTGGGTTATTTCGAGCATTTGGGATGAGGAAATGCTACAGGGGGAATGGATGGAAGGAGTGGTTTGTCCCACCTACAAAAAGGGTGATTGGCTAGACGGTATTACGCTGGTAAACACCGCCTACAAGGTACTCTCCCAGATCGTGTTACGCCGGTTGTCACCGATAGCACAGGTAGGGAATTATCAGGCGGGTTTCATGGGGGCTCGCGCAACTGCGGACCAAATTTTTACTATCCGACAGATCTTGCAGGAAGGTCAGGAGTTCAACGTGCCCACGCATCACATCTTTATTGATTTCAAAACAACATACGATACAGTCGATCGAGACAAGCTATGGCAGATAATGCACGAATACGGTTTTCCGAACAAACTGACGCGACTGATCAGAGCTACATTGGATCGAGTGTGATCGTACGCATCTCTGGGAATCTCTCGAGTCCCTTCGAGACGCGGCGAGGGTTGAGACAAGGTGACGGTTTATCCTGCTTGCTGTTCAACATCGCTCTTGTGGGGGTGATCCGTCGAGCGGGTATCGAAACGAGAGGCACGATTTTTACTAAGGGTAGCCAACTTCTAGGCTTTGCAGATGACTTCGATATCGTAGCCAGGAACTTTGCGACGGTGGAGGCAATCTACGCCAGCGGAGTCTAGGAGAATGGGGTTAAATGCGTCGAAGATCAAATACATGAAAGGAAGAGGTTCAAAGGAAACAAACGCGCCTCTCCCACGGACGGTAACCGTTGACGGCGACAAACTAGAAGTGGTAGAAGAGTTCGTGTATTTGGGATCGCTGGTGACCGCGGATAACAACTCTAGTAAGGAGATCCAGCGCACCGCTGGATCCAAGCGGGAAATCGGGCCTACTTGGCCCTTCGCAAAACGCTTCGATCAGGAAGCGTAAGCCGCTGCACGAAGCTAACAATGTACAAAACCCTTATTAGACTGGCAGTTCTTTATGGACTTGAAGCCGTTACGCTGCTCACGGAGGACATACGCGCCCTTGCCGTGTTCGAGCGTTCGAGTGTTCGAGTGTTGGCGACGAGTGGCCCAAGACCGAGTTGAATGGAGACGAGTGCTTGAAACAGCACGAGACACCCCGGCTCTATGCTGAAGAAAAAGAAAAAGAAGTTGAGCTGCGAATTCCGAGTCCCCACGCATCACCTGTTCATCGATTTCAAAGTCGCATATGATAGCGTGAACCGACAAGATCTATGGAAAATTTTGGACGAAAACGGCTTTCCGGGTAAGCTTACTAGACTTATCATTGCTGCGATGGATGGGATCCTGTGCTGTGTGAGAATCTCGGGTGGATTGTCGGACCCATTCGAATCTCGCAGGGGACTTCGACAAGGAGGTGGTCTCTTCTGCCTGGTGGGAAGTAAACAACAAAATAGTGCATAACATCAACAACAATCTAGTTTCTGATGGATTACACTCCATTCACGTTGAGCTAACTGTTAACGGGTTTTGTTATGATGTTATTGGTATCTACCGACCCCCTTCCTTTGATTTTCACAAGTTTCATGACATCTTAGAAGAGTGGTTGCACAGTTCAAAAAAGAGTATTCCATGCTTCGTTGTAGGTGACGTTAACGTACCTGTCAACCTAATCAACAATAATGTCGTGGTTAAATATAAGAACTTATTAGAATCATATGGCTTTATATGTTCCAATACAATCCCAACTCGGCCAGCCAGCAATAACATTCTCGATCATGTAGTCTGTAAGATAAATGACGCCTTTTGCCTACGTAATGATACAATCGTTACCGATATAAGCGATCATTCGCAAATTTTAACCACCATACGTCTTACTGGCAGAAAGCAAAGGCAGGTTCTTACTAAAAAAGTTGTAGATAATATGAGGCTTGCTAGCATGTTTAATGAATATATAAATAGTATCGGATCTGTGAATGACGTTGAAAATTGCTTTTTTGAAATAATCACAAAATACAACCAGTTGCTTGCCTTGTGCACAAAAACGTTTGAAATTGAAATGACAGCTAAAAATGATTATTGCCCATGGATGACGTTCGAATTATGGAAGCTCATGAAGATTAAAATCAAGTATCTAAAGAAAGTTAAAAAACATCCTTACGATGCCAGTCTACGAACTATGCTAAATCATATTACAAGAAAAGTAGATATGACAAAAAAACAGAATAAGAAATCTTATTACGAAAAGCTTTTGAGTACTACTTGCCATTCAAAGCTCTGGAAAAATATTAATGTGATATTTGGGCGTTGCAAAGCAAAAGAACAAATAAACCTAATTGAAAACGGGAACAGAGTTTCTGATGCGCAACACGTCTGCGAAATTTTTAACAAATATTTTTCGAGTATTGGTGCGAATCTCGCAAGCAAAATAAGTCCCACGAACGCAAGCCCTACTAGTAATATCAGATGTGTCTCGAACACAATCTTTTTACGCCCAGCAAGCGCAAATGAAGTCATTGCCCTAATTAAAGAGCTAGATGCAAATAAGAGCTGTGGACCAGATAACATAACAGCAAGAACAGTTAAAAATAATCCTCAGGCCTTTGCTTCAATTTTAAGCCAAGCTTTCAATAAAATTATTGACACTGGAGAATATCCTAACTGTTTAAAAACTGCAAGGGTAGTGCCAATCTTTAAAACGGGTAATCCCTTGGATGCGTGCAACTATCGTCCAATCTCTACATTATCGGTCTTCAACAAGATCTTAGAAAAATTGCTCGTTTCTCGGCTATTAGACTTTTTCAATGCAAATAATGCTCTTTACAAATTTCAATACGGCTTCAGAAAGCAATGCAGTACTATGACCGCCATAACAGAGCTAGTAGACGGCATAATCAATGAAATTGAGTCAAAAAAACTTGTTGGAGGATTATTTCTCGATCTCAAAAAAGCATTTGATACGCTTAATCATAATATCTTACTACAGAAGCTAGAATTATATGGTATAAGAGGAGTCGCAAATAACATTATCCGCAGTTATTTAACCAATAGGACACAATTTGTGACAATTGGTGATGCACGCAGCGCACTCCAGAAAATTGATGTTGGTGTGCCGCAAGGTAGCAATATTGGTCCGTTATTATTTCTAAGCTACATCAACGACATTGGAAATTTAAATTTGAGAGGGATACCAAGGTTATTCGCGGATGACACGGCATTGTTTTACCCTTGCACTGACATTGGCAGTGTGATATCAGCAATGGAACAGGATTTAAAAATTCTGTCACAATATTTTGACGCGAATTTGCTTTCGCTTAACCTGGCAAAAACCAAATATATGGTATTCCATCCACCTAGGAAAAAACCAACCGGTCATTTAAACCTGTGTGTTAATGAAACACTGATAGAAAAAGTGGATAATTTTAAATACCTGGGTATTTACCTTGACTCTACGTTGTCTTGGGATCAGCAAATTAGGCATTTGCAGCAGAAGATCTCATCTTTGTCTGGTGCCATGAGGAAAGTGAGTTGCTTCGTTCCTAGAAAGGCACTGTTACAGTTTTACTATGGTTGCATCCATTCCCAAATCCAATACTTAGCAATAGCATGGGGTCATGCATGTAAATCAAAACTCAAAAAGATTCAAGTCTTGCAAAACAGATGCTTGAAAACCATATTTAAACTGCCAATACTCTATCCAACTGTCCAACTGTACTTCAATAATAGCCACACTATATTACCTGTCCTCGCCTTACGTGAAATGCAGACTGTTATTCATATTCACAAAGTCTTGCACCAACCAGATTACCACCATAATATGACTTTAAATGTTGGCAATAGATTGCAAAATACTCGTCGAGCAAATTTCATACAGCGTAGCAGAGCCACCACAAATCTAGGCCAGACGCGAATTTCATTTTTCGGTCCCTCAACTTATAACACCTTACCTGATGAATTCAAACAGATCACCAGCATCAATGTCTTTAAATGTAATGTGAAAAAATACCTCAAAACTAATATAAGTAATTATATAATCTAGCCGTATCAACCTACCGTATGTAAATTAAAATAATATTAACTTTTTTTTTTTGTTGATTAAAACCAGTAGCCTAGTTTATTTTTGTTTTTAGTTTAATGTTAAGCTTATTTTTTATTTTTGAGCCCCTTAAAAGGAATAATTCCACTGGGTGCTCATTGTGTAATAAATTAGTAATTATACCTCTTTTGTAAATACCTCAGCTATAAATTTGTGTTTAGTTTGTTCGCTGTCCAGTTTTTTCCTACTAGCTGAGGTCTGTAAGTGTCCGATACCAGGGGGCTCTCTGTGTGAGCTTTTTGGTAACGGGGGTGTGTGGAGGGTTAATTAAAAAAAAAAAAAAAAAGTACCGTGGTAATCGACGGGATGAGTTCGAGGTAGTCGACGAGTTCGTATACCTTGGCTCACTGGCAACAATGCCAGCCGTGAGATTAAAAGACGTATTATCAGCGGAAGTCGGGCCTACTACGGACTCCACAAATACTTGCGGTCGAACAATCTGAGCCCCCGTACAAAGTGCATAATGTACAAAACGCTAATTAGACTGGTTGTTATTTTCATAAAACTACTACTATAATACTATTCTGTACAAAATTCTGAGATTTTTCAACTCATAAGTGAAAAATAATTTGAAAAATTCCTATGGACGTGCTGTTAGTGGAATCTGACGACTCAGTCGCCAGGTGGAGGATAATGCCTTCTAGAAATCCAAAGCAACGCGAGCATTTTATTTGGACTACACTGTTGTCACATATTGTGGACATATTCAGAAACTATAGTTAACTACGGCAATTAGAAATGTACTAGCAAAAGCTAGAAAAATGAAAATCAGCATCCAATAAGGGTCACATTGATTTACTATTTTTCCAATATTTTATGTACCTACGTAATACGTTCAAAGAACATTCGGTTCTTTACGTATCTGATGTCCTATACATACTATACATTCGTACTTTCCCTACTTGCTTTCTTCGCGGGAACCCAAGGTCATTCATGTTTATGTTTACATTTGGGATGGGACACCGCTTGCATGTCGCACTGTATTTATGTTGTTTGTTTTCCTCTGTTGTGCTCTCTCGTTCTTCTCATTTGTTGTACTCGTTGAGTAAATTGTGGGCTGAAGAGAGTTGTGATGAGAGTAAAAACAAAACGCACGCACGTAGTCGTAGTCTCTCCCTTGTGTTTTTCATTGATGTTTTGCGTCGCATAAATTTCTTCACTGGTGATTAATCATTCTGCTTGCAGTCATCCCGCTTCGTTCGATTAATTAAGTCTACCTTCGAGTACGTTGCATATGAATAGCGCACTAACGTGTGCATAAAATAAACATTTATAATCACATAAGCGTAAGCTTTGAAACAGCCCGCGATTGTGCTAACCCCTGCGATCAGCACTGTTTCCGAACGAAATTTATTCAATCATTTCTCTCTGTTTGGCTGTCGTAGTTTTGACTCTCGCGAGCGAGTAGAGAGCGCACGTGTGTCGCTCGCGCAATGTTTACACCGGGTCAAAACGGTTAGCTTCGTATACGTTTCTTTTCTAGTCGCAACTGCTAAACAGCATATGACGCTTCTGTCAGTCTGTCCTCGACACTCGTTGGAATCGTGTGCGGAGAGTGGGTGGTGCTTTGCTTTCGATGCCGGTTTCCGGATTGAATATCATAATCATAGTCGCTTTTTTGTGTGTTCGTTCCAGCCAAAACTTGCGGACGTTCGCGGTCGCGTAGATGCTATTGCGAGGCTGCTAGACAAGCACGACTTCGTTAGAAGTGGTGGATTCCGACTGCTGGCTGTGTGGGAAAGTTAAAATTAGTGGTGGAATTTTCGCTATCGCTGCTAAAATTCTAATCTGTTGCGATAGGCGTCGCACGTAGATGGATGATGCGATGTAGGAAAGCCAAAATAAATGTGCAAAACAATCAATGTGTGGTGAGAGAAAACAATTCAATTAACGTTGATATGGGTAGTGAGTTATGCCTGATAAGGTGGCTTTCCCTGGTTGGTATGGAAGCAGAAGAAATCTAATCACAGTGAGTAAGAGGATTACTTTGAGGTTATGCCGCTGTTGTGTTTTGGAGTTGAGCGTATTGTTGATCAACAGTGAAAAATTGTTGAGTGATTGGATGATAAGTTGCCATTCCTAAATATTTTCCTTCTCAGTGCTATGAACCCGTAGTTGAAAAAAAAGTGTGTATAAAATTATATTTTTGTTTGGTTACATCTGGTTGTGAGCTGTCAAAAAACTGAAAGTAAGGTTTGAAGTTTTCATTGGAAACCACGAAGCATCCAAAGCCAGCTGATTCTTCTCATTTAATCAGGTACGTTCGACTTCCTGTGACTTCATTAACCGATAGCTTCTTGTGAAACATTTGGAAAACATCTCATATATCACAGAAAATGTCACTTTTTGTCTTATGGTTGCGTTTCCACTACTCCAGGCTGCCGAAAACGTACCTGACTTGCAACGAAAAAGAAGAAACCGAAAACCGGAGAAACCCTTCTGCCTGCGTGTTTTGGAGCAAAGAAGCAGGTTTGAATATCGACTTGCCTTTTCTCTAGGAGGCCGAGCACGAAATGTAAGCGCTTACCGGCTTCTATTTAATCATCGCTACAAATCTTTTGTTCGATTTTTTGTTGTTTTTGTTTTCGGCTCGACCGTTTTCGGAGTCTCTTCCCGTGCCTCTTGCGTTCATCAAAGTCACGCGACGTCCCGATTCCCGGTTCGCTTTGTGAAGCAAGGAAGCAAAACAAACTAGGCGATTGCCCAGGCAACGCAGAGCGACTTCGGATCGTATATTAGAGAAGGTACATAGTTCGGAAAGTAGAAATATTCTAAGGAATTCGGTTTTCTCTTGCTGCTTTTATGACCCCGCCATACATGATAGGTACGCGGTCCATCGCGATGGGAAATTTCGAGGTTCGTCTTCTTTACATCTCTTTTCAGAGTGATGTCCCCCTGGAATAGCTTGCGTTGAGTCACACTGTGCAAATGCCTTTTTTTGATTTTTGAAATTTATAGTCTCCGATTGTTGGCTCCATTCGTTACGTATCCCTTAAAGCTGGGTATTCAAATTTGGGTTGAAGTTAAAATCTATTACTAATCTAAGCTGGTTCAGTTTGATTTATTAGATGATAAGTTTTAATTTAAAAATGTAAGCCCCAGGGCCTTGGTGAAAAAGCACACCTTTCTAGTCTTCGAGCAAGAAAAAAAAAATCACAGACGATAACATTCACTTGGGCGTTTTATGGTTATGCCATTGTGCTGTTACTCGTTGTTACGACTAAACCCACGCATTTTTTTTTTCGAACCGAGTGACGCCCTAAAGAAAAGCTTTCCCCATATCATCACATTCCGTGAAATATCAATCTGCTCCAAAAAAAAAGGCGGTCGTAAAATGTTACCCTTCTCAGACATCGGCCACCGGTAAAACTTTGAAAAGTGTGTAAAAATTCGTTTTATAGCCAAGATGGTATCAGTTGCTTTTTTTCTCTACCGTGTTTAAGATTAATGATTGGAAGGAACGGGTTCCGAAACAGCTGACCCCGTCTAGTGGAGGGGCTCGGGTTGTTTTCCAAATGATTCATTAGATTCATTAGATTGAAATAACCCATGTGGACCAGTCGCTCAACAATGCACCGTAATTTCCTATTTCAAAGCGCGGCATTAATTGACGCACCTAATCGGCACAGACGACTTTAAAAATCCCATTTGCACTTCATCGAAGGGCTGTATGTTAGCTGCATGCATAATGACCCCATTGTCGCCACAGATGGTTGGTTAGCGTTTCTTTTCTTCTATGCTGGCCCCACCCAGAATGACCATTCATTTAGTTCTTGCTCGTTGAATTTGTTGTCAATCAAAATTAAGAAGCGGAACAGTAAACATGTAAACTTTGCCCAAGGAGATAGTCATTAATTTATTTCCCCCCACAGCGGTCACCCTCCTCTGCGGGAGTTAAATTGTTGTTAAACATTATATTTCCCATGTATTCCGCCACCAAACGATTCAACACCGCCGAAGCAATGATATCCCGCATGAGGAAAGTGTACGTGTGTGTGCACACGATCGTCGACAGCGGCTGCCGACGGTGGCGTGTTGATTGTGATGATTAATTCTAAGAAAAATTCAAACGAACAACTGCCAGTGGGATCCCCTGGCTGAACCGCTGAACCACGTTCGCTAACAGCAGATTGGCCGAAGGAAACCTTTCACGCACGGACTTAGCGCACCAACCAGCCAGCCAGCTAGCCCGACCAGCAAGGAGGAAATTAATTACGCTTTCAACATTCTTTCGGTTGCGATACGTGACTGGAAAACCCTTATCGATAAAGCAGCACCCGTGCGCGCTCCGGTGATGGTATTAATGATGATGATGGTATGGTCATTGGGTTTGTAGTGACCAGAAAGGTTCGGCCGGTTGTTGGTAGACGAGTGCCGCAAAAAGGCAACTTGTTTTAGGGAGCAGCGAAAATGTCAATGCTGGTGCTATTCGATGAGGAATGAAAAAAGAACGTTTCCTTTTCGATGGATACATCTGAGACAAAATTTAAAAATGCACAACTTTTCGATAGATTACACTGAAGCCCTAGTGCTCACGAATGCCTAAAATACTCTTCACTTCTTTAATTTTCGTCGGTCGGGATCATATCTATTGCTCCATAAAAACTAAATCATCAGAAGAGTAAATTCCATATTTTAAGCAAAGTGAAAATTTCATAAAAAATGTTCATTTTTTCGCCAACGTCAAAAATGCGCTTCAGTTTGTGTGGAACCGCAGTCTGATACGATTTAGTGAAATCAAAATTTTGCATCATTTTTATATGTGTGCAGTTTTTTTTCACGCATGCAGGAACCAGCTAACCAGCAAGTTGGCAATTCAACGTTCCACATCATAATCAGAAAGTTCTACCAGCCAATTTTCTCTTTCTATAGCAGTGAAATCATCACGTGACCCACAATCTGCGATGACAAAGGCATAGCTAGCGAAAAATCATGCTTCATCACTTGCTTCTATTTTGATTTAGAACTGTAGGCAATATGCCTTATATGCTAATATCAAATAGTTGTGAAATAATGAAACCAACATTCGAATGAGCTGTTTTGCAAGAACAATTTCCATATCTTTAGGTATGCTTGTAGCATGGTGAAGCTTGCATTGTTTAAGTTACCATGGCAACCAGAATTTTATTATCAACCAAACAGCGGCAGCAGCATACAGATATTGTAGTCGGCTTGTCATGGTGTCAAAGCTAATATTTTTTTTTGCTTCGTTGTGAAAGGTTCTCAGTTGTTTTATGACATGACATAGTTTTACTTTTTCTTAAGACAGTGGAATTAAGAGTTCTTTTTCAAAAGGATGGCGATGGTCGGATAAATGTTAGTTCAATTAATATCCGTTCTTTATAATATTAAACTTGTGATGGATTGGATTATACCCAATAAGTAGCTTTCCTGTCGCGTCTTCTCCCCACGTACAAATAATATTTTTGGGATATCAGCAAACTTTAGCAGCACCACCCAGCCGAGATTCGAACTTACGACGACTAGCTTGTTAGACCAGCATCGTACCTTGAAGCTAACCGTACGGTACTAATCAGAATGCACTGTTGCCTAATTTAATTACTAAAATCTTCTACAAACCTTTTTTTTCGCGATCTTTCCCTTATTCTGATTCCACAAAATCTATTAGCACTGTTTGAGTGTTGGCTTCAAACGTGTTGAAATTGACATTTTGCCACCAAGCACGGCGATAAAAAAAATTTAATTACTTTTCATTTAGCAAAAATGGGAGTTCTTTGGTATGATGAAATAATGGTAGGATCATTAAGGAGTGGGGCAACTTTAGTTATAATGTGGTAGTAATTGAAAGAAATAAAACAGTTGAGACAGTCAACCTTGTAAAGTCAACGACTGGCAAATCATTATACAACATCACACGACGCAATTTTAATGATTCGTCGGTATGGCCGCCGACAATTTGAATTGACGATCGTTTTGAATAATTCTGTATGCGATATAAATGTTGCTATAGCATTGTATTTTTAATTAACATTAAGACATTATTACAACATAATAGGTTTTGTAATTATTTATTAAACGAATGAGTATGCTACAACCACGGCCTAGATAAACTCGCCAGTCGCCACATAACAAACCGGGTAATGGGAATAAGAACCTCATCTCACGCTTAGGTGTTGCTGGTTCATCCACTCGGAGAGCTGACCTAGATTGTGGCAATGGCGGACATGAGCATTGCCCAATACCTATAAAATAACACAGCATTCGGAAGCAGTTCCGTCAGAGCGAGTAGTGCCGCTTTGAGCACAGCCTACATTCTTCCTTCATACACTTAAGCAAGAAAAATAAGTTAATGTACAACTTCATACACACTGGCACCTTGCGCAATGAATATTTTTTCTTACTTCGTCGAAACAGCATAGACCCAGAATGGCTTTTGCCATATCAAGAATTCCTCTTCACTGTACTCGGTCCTGGACTACTCGTCGCCAATTCGTTGAGCGTCTTGAAACACGCAAGTTGGCTTCAATTTGGTCGAGCCTTCTAGCTCCTCTATTCTTTAGGTTGGTGCAGTTCTTGAAGATAACGGGTTTCACTGCACAGTCGTCCGCCATCTTTGTGATGTGGCCGGCCCAGCGTAGTCTTCCAACTTTCGCCAGTTTTACGATGGAAATCTTTGCAAGTAGTGCCTGCAACTTCGTGGTTCATAGGCCTACACCACTCTCCACAGTCCGCAACATCTTTCGTTCAAATACGACAAGTGCACGTACGTCTTTCGTAAGCAAAGTTGCTGACTCAAGTACGTAGAGGACTACTGGTCTGATTAGCGTTTTGTACATCGTCAGCTTTGTGCGGCGGTGTATGCTTCTTGATCGAAACGTCTTGCGGAGGGAAAAATAAGCTCGACTTTCAGCTTAAATGCATCGTCGAATGTCGTTAGTCGTATATTTGTCGGTGGTGACCAGGAATCCTAAATATACGAACTCATCAACCATTTACACTTGATCGCCGTCAAGGAAGGTGTCAACAGTCACTGTCCGTGGGAGGCAAACGTTGCTGTCTCTGGAGCCTCTTCCCACCATATATTTCGTTTTCGACGCATTGATTCATTGATTTGTAACCCAATCCTTCAATTAAGTCAGGCGTAGATTACCTCCGCCTGCCCAAGGTTTCTAGTAATGCTGTCGAGGCCGTCTGCGAAGGCTGAGAGTTGGCTACTCTTGCTGAAGATCGTTTCCTCTCGTTTCGATACCCGCTCGTCGGATCACACCTTTAAATAAATGTTAAATAAAATACAGGACAGTCCATCCCCTGTTCTCTGCGCGATTCGAAAGGACTCGAGAGTGTCCCCGAAACGCGCTGTTAGCACATCACTCCTTCCAGGGTAGCTTTGATCAGCCGCGTCAGTTTGTACAGAAAACCGTTCTCGTGCATTATCTGCCAATGGCAGACTGCCATAGCTATTCGCACTTGATTGTATCGTATGCTGCTTTGAAATTCACGAAAATATGATGCGTTGGGACGTTGTACTTCCGACATTTCTGGAGGATTTGTCAGAGAGTAAAAATTTGCCCTACCAATTCTCTTGCTATTGTGGATAGACGACGTAACAAAATCTGGGAGAACACCTTGTAGGCGGCATTAAGCAGCGTAATGCCGCTGTAATTACAACAATCTAACCAATCGCCCTTTTTGTAGAAGGGACAAACCACACCTTCCATCCACTCCTCCGGTAGTTTCCCCTCCTTCCAAATCTTCGAAATTATTTAGTGAAGTGCCATTGCCAGCGTTTCTTGACCATTTTTGTAGAGTTCTGTCGGAAGTCGATCTTTTCCGGTAGCTTTGTTGTCCTTCAGCTGTCCGATTTCTCACCGGATCTCTTCAAGATTGACAGTCGGCACACTGTTGTTGTTTGTTAGTACTTCTAGGTTAACTTCCGTTTTTACTTCTGTTAAATCACCGTTAAGACGCTCATCGAAGAATTGTTTCAACCTGCCAAACACCTCGCGCTTGTTTGTGACCAGGTTTTCCTCCTCGTTCCTACACATATCAGCCTTCGGTAAGTATCCTTTACTAGATTGGTTCACCTTCTCATAGAACCTGCGCTTTCATTATCCCGGGATAGTTCTACTAGCTCTTCACAATCTCTATTCTCCTTCTGACACTTCTGACCTTCTCAGGATCGTGGTCAACTCACTCCACACTCGTCGATCCTTGGGCAAATTCTCCCTTGAGACAATTCTTAGATAGTTTTTCCAAGGTTTTTTCCTCTTTATTGCTTGTTGGTAATTCCCTGTCAAACAAATCATTTTGTGCATTCGAGGGTTATTCACCTAGCAGCGCGGTTGCGGCCTCGTTTACAGCCGAATGTATCCTGCTCCATCTGTTTCCAAAGGTCGAAGCACCTAGCTCCACAGAGGAAGCGAGATATTCATCCAGTACAAAGCATTTGATCGCGTTGACATACCTTTGCTTCTTTATAAATTGCAAAAGATAAATTGCAAAATCATATTTGACCAACCGAGAACTAATTGTAAGATTCAGAGGAAAACAATCAAACCCTATTAATGGGTATGCCTTAGCCGTAACAGCAGAGATGTGTTCTACGAATCTAAGTTTGCTGTCAATCAGAATTCCTAAATCCTTCACAATCGTCTTACGTTGCAAGCTAGTTGCTACCATAAAGTAATTAAACACAATTGGTGCACGTAACCTGGTGAATGATATTATGCAGCATTTGTTCACGTTTGCTTCCATTCCGTTCAGACTGCACCAATCCATGACCGTGTTGATATCCGATTGAAGTGCTCAACAATCTGTCAGCGTCGTGATTACTCGGTCGGTATAATTTGAGGTTGTCAGCGTATAATAATTTTGACGACTTTAATTTCCAGCATAAATCGTTCATCAATAAAACGAATAGCAATGGCCCCAGGACGCTGCCCTGAGGTAAACCGGACTAAATTTGGAATGGGGTAGAGCAGACACCGCCAACCTTCGCTGTTGAGCTCCGACTCCGATCCGTGAGATAAGACAGGATCCATTGTGTTATCCATTCTGGTAACCCTATTCTTTTGAACTTCTCAACCGACTAGAATGTGTGGAACCTTGTCAAAAGCTTTGGCGAAACCGACGTGCACAACGTCGATCTGTTGTCGTTTTTCCATTTTGCCCCAAGAGTCAAAACGTAGCTAAGCAAGTTTGTTGTGGTTGAGCATTTTTTTCATAAAACCATGTTGATCTACAGCAATTATGGATTTAACAGATTGGTAGAGTTCATCGTGCACCAAAATCGTTAAGAGAACTAGATTTGTTCATCGGTGTGATTGAGCAGATTTCCAAATGGTTGGAAAATAACCCCCTGCGATCGAACATTTGAACAGGATACTGACAGGGTACGCAAGAGCACCAGCACAATTTTTCACAAAGAAAGGTGGCAACTCATCAGGACCGGGTCCTTTTGATTTATCGATGGATTGCAGCTTAAGCATAAACAGGACATCGTGGGCCGAAAAATTCATTCGAAGCATATTTACATCATTCCGTGGTGCTGCATGTTTTCCGGTATCCCTTTTGTAGATTGACGATCTTTAACGTAGCTCCAGAACGACTTTGGGTCCGCTTTTACATTTCCTTTTGTGCGACGAATGTAATCACGAAAGCTTGAAGCGTCCAAAGAGTTGAATTGAGCCTCACTTTCACGCATTTCAATTTTTCGCGACTCACTCCGACACTTGAAGTAACGTTTTCTGGCTTTCCGAAGACGATTTCGAAGATTCCGAAGGTTAGCATTTCACCACGGCAGATTTTTGCGAATTTCACGTTTGCTTTTTCTTAACGGTACATTTTTTCGAAAGATACGAAAGAGCTCTTCGTAGAAACGGCCAACTACATCATTAATGGATCCAATAGCTAATAATTGATCCCAGTTCATTTGTTGAATTAACTTCTTCAACAGTGTCATAGTATAGGTAATTCCGTCACGGGGTGGCTGCTGAAGCCATATAGTTCACTAAAGCTCAAGATATCTGAGGATATATTTTTTTGTGTTGGTTTATGAGGACACTATGAGACAGACATGAGATGCGCTTGGTCTGGATTGCAGCAAATGTTCCACAGGGTTTGATTCTTGGTCCAATGCTTTGGAATGTATATATATAACGGTATAAGCATAATGCGATCTCATCAATAGATCCGCGTTCCGAAATGACTTCTGACAATAATAAATTCAACCTATAGTTCCCGTCCACCATTCATCAAACCAATTCGCGGGCCGCAAGGGCCAGATACAAGAGCCGTATGCGGCCCGTGGGCCGCAGTTTGGCCATCACTGATTTAGAAAGTGATGATATGGTTGAGAATGGGAGATGGACATTCAGTTCAGATTCAGAACATCAGCAAACACTGTCAGCGTTCTTATGGTATTGTTTCATTTCCTGTACAAGTTGCAACAATTATATAATTTTATAGTTTTGTTGATCTCATTATGTGTGAGTAGTCTGTATGAAATTAACCTTTAAAAGATTGTTTTAATGTTACTGCGAAAATATAGACCTTCTGAAACAAAGTCTGCCTCAATTTATTAACAGGTAAATCACGACAGTTCCCGGCAGGCAGTACCAGCTTGGAGCGTTTGTTTTTCACCATATACAGCTCTATGATAGTAATTTTTCCATTACATCATCGCAAGTTACTTCGTACTGCACTAAATAACTGCGCGTCGATCGTCATTCCATAGTAGATAGCGGCAGACACACGTGAGCCTGCCTACCTTTCGCACATCTCAAGCTCAACTTATATCTACCGTCGAGCGACGTTCTTCGGCTGTCAACTACGTCGTCCCGCAGTGAGGGGCAAATTATCCCATTCGACGGTGACTGCCATCTTACGTAAGAATCGTTCGAATGCACATTTTCCAATGCACCGACACGTGATGACGGAAGATCTCATCGTTGTCTGCGAAGTGATGATGACAGACGGTTCATGTTGTACTGTGCTCTGCCGATGCTATCACATTGTAGACTGTCACTTTCCCAGTACGGTCGGAATCTCAGATTCGGAAATATTCTCCTTGTGCTGTACATTGCTCTCGAGACGCTGCTGGCACGGCCGTGCAAATTGCTGTGGTGTTTGCTTTTGTTGTTCGAGTTTCAGTTCAAAACTCAGCGCGGAAAGTAAAACAAAAGTGTCCAAAAAGTTTCGACATAGTTTTTCATCTAACTCACTCAGGAAGCAAAAAGTCTTTGGCCAGCAACAGTACAGTAAAATATTGACAACCGAATGAAATTCTGCTGTGTCTTTTCTGCCTGTTACAGACCGTGTGAGCACAGAATAAAATCCCATTAAAAACAGATGCACATTATAAATACAGCGCGAAAGAACCCAGACTCTACGGTCTGGGGTTGCAGACTCCATTTAGATTAGATTCTGTCGGGAGCATAATCCACTACATATATAATTCAATAAAAGTTTGATCAGAAGCAGATGGCATCAAACTCTGCCAATAAAAGACAGTCCAAACACACACTGGATAAGTCGTCTTGGAAGTCAACTGACCCACATTTTGTCGCATTCGCCTTACTGTTCTGGAGGTTAAAAGTTCCAGCCTTGTCGCGGAATACATGACAGTTTTGCTCTACATTCGCCCGATACGCGATGTGAATTTTACGCATCGGATTGCAAGGTTGAGGGGTAATGAGAAGAAGTTCTGCTCCAGCAAAGTTGTCTGGACGTCAACAGTGTGCGGTGGACTTGGCCGACGACGATGATGACGACGACGACGGCGGTGGTAATTCATGCGCATTTTATAAATAAATTTCCGTGTCGTAACCCGTAACATATCGTCCTACGGCGGTGGCTAACCGTACGAACAAGTTCTAGCGAGAGGCGGCGCAATTCGTGAAAGCCGAAGGAAAGTGTGATGGAAATTGAATTGGAAAAACGGTCGGTCTCAGACATACCCGCCGGAGAGTTGACGAAAAGTGGCAAGACGCCACAAACAGGGACAGACCACTTTGGCTTACCTTTGCGCTGCGTGCTGATTTGCTGAGTTGATTTGCGGGACGAGTTCAATTTTTTTGCAAGTAGGTACATATTTATTTTGCCCTTTTACGAACAGACTCGATTCGGACGGGTTTCACTCGAATGATACACAGCTGCAGATGGAGGTTTCGTTTTGTTTCTCCAGTTTTGCTGGCCTTGGTAGGACGTGCCCATAAAGTGTCTGAATTTGAGTACTTGACGTCTCATTCGAAATTAAAATATTTTTGAGCCAATTTATTACATCATGCATATAAATATAACTTTAAATTGATACATTTTGATTCGAAAAGCAATAGTTTTGTCAAGTGGTTTGGAAACTAGAAAAGTCCGTTCGTGAAGCGTTTGCTAATTGATGTGAAAATGCTCTATGTTCGCAAGAAATTTCCTCCAATAAACAGCTCGATTCCAGCTAATGTACACCCGATTTCCGCTCGTTAATCACTGCCACAATCTGCAAACGCCAAATCGAGCCGATTGCGAGCCGAACCGATTGAAACGTACAATTAACGGAGCCACAGCAAACCTGCCGGCTGTCAATCAGATCGACGCGACCGTTGATGTATGAGGAATTAAATGGCCTATCTAACCGCACGGTTCTTTTAGCCAGCTATGGAAAGCATTTGTCGCCTACCCCCTTTGCACACGTACGGACGAATATGTCGTAATGCGGAATGGCGCAGCATACAGCATTTGAAAAGCACAGCAAACGGCAAGTCAGTTAGTTGGCCCTTTCCGGTATGCGTGAGCCGGACCGTCCAGTAACTACTGCGAATGGTAAGCTCCACTTGACTCTAAACATGAATAATTTATGTTGCTCAACAACTCAGGCTACCACCGCGCCGAAAAGAGAGTTCAGTGAACGCGGCAACTCCAAAAAATGAGAACGCATAAACCGTTTCTTATTCATACTTTTAACTGCCAGGTTAATTTGTTTGTGCACATTATAAACCCGCGACCGCTTTCCGCGGACCGGTCTATCGCTACGACACTGCTGGGAAGATCTACCGATGTCCAGCGGGCGGCAGCCTTTGCTTTGACAACTGGACGGCCCTCCGCTCGGATTGCCAAACCGCGTGGGCATTTAGAAGGCGAGCACGTACTTTATCCATCAATCATCAATTTTGAGCAATAATGCCTTCGCAAATAGGCCATACCACATAACTGTGGTGGAATCGTGTTATGATCGATTTCAAGTTAACAACATTATGTACATAATCCATCAAAGTTTTCCAAAAGAATAAATGTTTTCAGTAAATTTCGCACGGCTGCATCTGCTCGCCCGCCCACATCGACCAGAAAAACGCTTTCAAGTAGCATATTTGTACAATCCATTCTAATTTGCATAAATTCTGCTTTCCCATGGGCATCCCACGCATCGACGTCTATACACCCACAACTTATTCCGCGCCAATTTAATGGTAGAATCGGTTTGTCATCGAAATCGATGGCAGCGGTAGATCATTCGAGTGACGGTACCACTCTAATTGACAATTATAACTACCTTTCAACAACGATGAGAAAAAGCTACCGGGTTTCGTTCGTTTGGGTATTGTCTGTGATTCGATGAAAGCCACAACCAAGCGACAACCGCCCAGCGTTTCACTCACTGCACTGGTTGGATGGGTGTGGGTGGCAAATAGATGCTACGCCTTTCTTTTGTACGCGCAGTTTACTGAAAGCAAAAACGCGTTCCACCTATAACGGTAAGGTCAATTCAATCGATCGATAGGGTATGGATCATCAGTGCAAAAGAGTCATTGAACTGGCTCGGATATGGGACGTAGAGTTAAAAACTATGACTGGGAAGTTGGCGCGAGTGCGAGAAATTGAGTCTTGCAAGTTATTTAGAAATTTTTGCGTGAGCTATTATCTTCTTGTTTTCATATATGTATGATATGTAGTACTAGAATGCTTGGTTTTTAATTTCACTGTACAACTTACGTTGCGTTATTTCTCAGCGCAAATTATTGACACCCCGTCAACTAAAATTGCGAAGTTGCGACGCTGCATTCGACATTGTGATGCTGTAAAAAGATGTTGACACAGCGTCGCTCATTGGTTTTCTCTTAGTGAACAACATCAGCCGACCTTCCAGTTGAAACTGAAATGGCATCAAACTCTTCTAATTTGTTGCAGAATAAAACAAATGTAACCCTTTCCCTCCGAGACCGCAAAAAACTGAAAGTAAAGTTTTTGCATGAACTTGGTAGATTTTCGATTTGTTGTATTCTCCAATACATTATTTTTTGAAAATTGGTCATCATATAGTGAATTAATCTTATTTTGCATACAGCAGCTAATAACCGAAAAAAGCTCATTCACCTTTTTAAACAGCTTAGAGTATTGGTTCTAACAATTTTGCATCGTAATTAAGAAGCCATTCTCAAAACTCAGTTTTGCATCAGATTTATTTTCTCATTTGTTTTAAAACATTGCACAATGGGCAAAAACGAACTCGTAATCCCAAGAATTAGAAGTCGCTGGTTTGGAATCATACAAGATACATATTCTTATGTAAAAAAATGCAGGAAATCGATTGGTGATGGTTTCATCCTGCGCAGCTAATTAAACAGTATAAAAACTTATTTGCCGCCCGTGAAACGAACTCAAATAGCTTCCACAAATTTTGTCAAAACATCAGAAGAATCAAATTCTATCCATTCTACACTGTGCGAAATGCAAGAATACTCCATTTTGCCCAAATCACCCCCATATACATAGATAACCTAATTAGAGCGATTAAAACTGAGCGAATTGATTTATTTCAAGGTTCATGTTGTCGTCATTAAATTTTTATATACAACTTAATTATTATTTTTATTAAAATGTACTTTTTACGTTCTGGCAGATAGATAGAATTTGGAATCTTTTCCTATATTTCTCACATTGATTGAGCTACGCGTTTGTCAAAGGCCATCTCTTTGGAATTCCATAGTCTGGTGAATATGGCGATCGGGGTAAAACTTTCCAGCTGCTATTTTCCCTGTACGTATTGACAAGCGACAACAGCGTAGCACTGCTAGTTATCTCCAGGGTACCAGGGTGTAAGTAAAAGGGTTCTACTTATGTTGATGAGAGCATTGAGACTTACCATACATCCCAGGGGGCGGCCTATCTAACCTGGTTTTGTCGATCGTTAGTTTCCCCGAACGCGTGGTCTGTTTTGGCTTAACACGGGACCGTAGCATTGTGGGAGGATGATATTCAGAGGCGGGGACAGTATAGCGTAGCACCGGCTCGCTACTCAACGGGAGGATGCTCCTCGACGGCTTGTCGCAACTTTTCACTTGCGGATTAGCACACCGGAATATTAAGAGAAGCTTTCTCTGGACACTGGGATGGCGGAGTTAATCTTCACGCACTACACGGCCACACGGCCTACGGGTACTCGTTCCACTACACAGGCCGTGCCTCGGCCGGAATGACGGATCGAAGCTTCAGCGGGTTTATCGTCTGGTCACGCACGGCACTTCGCGACACAATTCTCGTAAGCTTCTCAATCTTTCGACCAAAAAGTAACCACGTGGCAAACTCCGTATATATATCAGAACGGCGGACACGCGTCCGATCGCTTCAACAATCCCAACCAAAAAGCCTCGACCCCTTTTGATAGGCTCGCAACGCCCTCTCGCAGGCTTAGGCGGAACTCAGCGTTACGCCACTCCTCTGCTACCGATCGGCCCGTGTGTTGTCACCATTGGTAACCGCGGCGTTTTGATAGGGGATTTAATTTTAAAGTTTAACATTATTCCAAACCTAACTCCTAACATGCAAAAACAAATACAATTTTTTCAATAAATATTTACATTTACTATGGGACATGGTCACATGTTACAAGGGTTAGACCAGCTTCTAACAGTTTTTATTTAATTTTTATTTGCTTTTCGTCTTTTTATTTTTTTTGACGTAGGACAACGTCTTACTTTAATAGGGTGGCATGCTAGAAAAGCAAAGATGACCGTGACGCGAAAAAGTGATAGATTTTGAACGCTTAATGCTCAGCCAATTCAGAATATATTTTTATGGTTCGCATACCATTCGAATCACAAAATATGTGCCTTTTATGTTGTTCTTATTAGAAGATTGCATTTTGCAAGTAACTACTGGAATTTCCACGTAAAATTGAACAATTTTTCCAATTTCACTACAGTATTCGTTCAGTTGTCGCCATAGTTACCATATGAAATTGTTATTAATAACATATAACACTAGTTAGCAAAATAAAACAAAAATCGTGAACTCAGTAAGTTGAAGGTGATTTTTCATGTTAAATTGGTTGCTGGATCCGAAAATGAGGTGTATTTGTTGCATGTGGACAAGTGAGAGGATAAAAGTTTAAAGTAAGAGGGTGTTTGCATGAACATAATATTCAAATGCGCAAACATTACTGTTTTAATAAAATGGTCATAACTTCTACAATTTTCAACCGACTGTTTATCATTAACCCCCTGATTTCTTCCTTTTTTATCGGCCTTTAAGGCCCACAAGAAATAAAATTTTTAAAATGGTTTATTCTTGTTCAGAATTTTTGATAAAGTTGAAATTATTCAAAAAAAATGCATTCTTTTTTGTTTTGTTGTGAACAAATTCACAAATATCAACAATACTATAATTCTTACAGAAAAATGAAGTTCAACTAATCGATAGCAAATTCATGTTTAATATGAAAAAAAGTGACTCCAAATTGGTGTACCGCAGCCGGAGAAATTTTGTGTTTATGCACATATACTTTCTTTCTTTAAGCAAAATTTCCACTTTAGTACATATCTCATAAACTATTCTACTTAAATTTTGGCGACACACATTTGTTGCCAAATTCGAAATCATACTGTATTAAATCTTCTATTTATATAAGAGGCTTATGTCTGTACCAAAAACCAGGTCTCTGGCAGGACGTCATAAGCGGCTTATCGGTAACTAAAAACAGGTCCCTGACAGGACGTCATGCTTTCGTAGCATTGGGTTGTATTCTCAGTCACCTCACTGGTCGACTGCTGGACTGCTCGTTTGGTCAACTGGTTGACTAGACTGCTCGACTGAACTGTTCGATTCGACCGCTTGACTTAACTGCTTGACTCAACTGCTTGGTTGGACAGATCGACTTGACTGCTTGACTTAACTACCCGATTCGACTGCTTGACACATTTGCTTGACTTTCTACTCGACCAAACTGCACGATTGAAATGCTCGACTAGACTGTTCGATTCGACTGCTCGACTGGACTGCTTGACTGAATTGCTTGACTGAACTGTTCGACTTAACTGCTCGACTCAACTGCTCGACTAGACTACTCGATTCAACTGCGCGACTAGACTACTCGACTCAACTGCTCGACTAGACTACTCGATTCAACTGCGCGACTAGACTACTCTATTTGACTGCTCGACTCAACTGCTTGACTTCTGTTTGATTCGACAGCTCGACTTAACTGCTCGATTCAACTGCTCAACTGGACTACTCGACTCAACTGCTCGATTGCACTACTCGACTGCTCGACTCAGCTGCTCAACTGGATTACTCGACTCGACTACTGGAATGAACCGCTCGACTGTTGTTCTACTTAACCGCTTGACCCGATTGCTCGACTAAACCATTCGATTCGACTGGTCGACTCAAGTGCTCGACTAGACTACTAGTTTCAACTGCTCGACTAAACCATTCGATTCGACTGGTCGACTCAAGTGCTCGACTAGACTACTAGTTTCAACTGCTCGACTTGACTGCTCGACTCAACTACTCGACCGGACTGCTTGACTGAACAGTTCGATTTAACTACTCGACTTGACTGTTCGATTTGACTGCTCGAGTTGACTGCTCGACTCGACTGCTCGACCCAACTGCTTGACTCGATTGCTTGATTCGACTGCTCAACTCGGTTGCTTGTCGCGATATCATTTGGTCGGTGTTAAATCAGACCGGACCAAATCGCAAAATTTCAAAAAAATGAGTTAATGATAGCAAACGATTAAGAATTTTCTGTGCGACATTTTACCCTAATCAGAGTACATAAATATTGCAAACAGCCAGAAGTTTTTATTCAGTTAAATAAAATCCAGTACGACCATAAAACTATTCGTTTCAGTTAACGGCAATGTCATCTTTGACCTATATTATACAATATAAGAACTCAAAGAATAAATACAAAGATTAAACATCTTCGCAAACACTGGCCATCGGAATGTATCAGCAGTTTTCTGAATTCTGAATACACTTATATTTTCCGGATCGTAAGATTCGGGCTCAACTAGTACTAAATATGAGTCCTAGCGAGAAACAGTCTACAGAAAATATGTGTATTTTAATATACTGAATAATATACTTTGAAGAATATTTAAAGACAATTAAAAATCGTGTGCCAATTTATTGAGCAGTACTTATTTTTAAATGCTCTTTTTAAGCAAATTAATAGATTTGCCAACCCGTAAGTAGTAGTAGTAGTAGTAGTAGGGGAAAGCCACCATCATTTCAAGGACTTGCCAATGTATGTGGGTAGAATTACAGTAGATCCAAATTTGATTATCAAATGAGTTTCACACTAATGCTGTTACAGAAGGGCCAAAAGGGATTGGGCGGACCCACAAGCAGAGGCACTTGTGCGCATTCCGGGGTTATAAGAGTCGCCTTCCAGCATTAGGATTCTTCCATGTAATAATCAAATTCGCTGTACCAACTTTAACCCATGTGATGATTTGTTTGTTTTGAATTGAGAAGTGCCATATTTGCTTCAGACCTTAAGGATTCAGGTTGGCAATCCACTCCATCATCCAGCCTTCCACATTTATGATTTCAATAATAATAACAGTATTAATATGATATTAAGGTGAAATGTGGTATATATAGGTAAAAATAGAACAATCTCACCAGCAATCCTTCGTATGAAATAAAGTAGCGTCCTTTGAGGTTCCATAAGTGCTTCTAATAGTTAATTTAATTTTTCATTCTGGTATCCATGTGCAGTATTAAAACTCGTTTTGGCCAAAGTTTTTACTATATGTATAGCAGTAGATGCTTCATAAGCTAAAACGAAAAAAATAATTAAAATAACTCATTAGGCTTACCAATTAGCTAGGCCGTGTGGCTCCGCCATCTGCCCAAAACCTCGGTTTTGAAGTCAGGCAGCCGGAAACCACCCAGCATCGCACCTCCTAGCTTGGCTACTCAATAGAGCATTACCAGGTATGGCCACGTGGAGGCGCTAGGTAGGGGCTTGGGATGGCTAGAGCTATATTGGACGCTCCTCATTTGCCTTCCCCATTTCATACCCTGATTTGCCAACCCGTAACAGACAGATAATTACCACGGCTTAAATATATGTACTTACCGACGTCACAAAAAATAGCTGGTTGCGGAATTGCAAGCCTTGTATATTTTAGTTGTGGATGATTACTATATTTAGTAGAGCTGCTCATTTAGCTGAGGACTCCTAGTATTCAACTTTTATTTCTAATCTAAGCGCTTCATCTTTTCATTATATAATGCTACATGTTTTACTTAACATTTCGGAACACAGAATCAGTTTTGCCAATCTTTTTCCGAACATACCTTTTTAAGATTTCCCATCCCATTAGCCTCGTAGATACACGCAAGTACTGACACTAGAGTACATCGCCGATCTGAAGCCTCAGCCATCTCATCTACCACTCAAACTCAGGCCCAGAAAGCTTTGCCAACTCAACAGCAAGCATCTGATAAATCTGTCAAAAAATTCCAATTTTCTGTATGTCGGTTGTTCCCTCGAGGACCGATTCGCCGAAAACCGCAACGCACAAACAAAAACAGTCAGATTCCGAGTGTCGATATTTATTTTCGATTGCCACTTACCGTCGTCGTCGTCGTCCTCATCGTCATCGTCGTCGTTGTCGACGTCGGTTTCGTGCCAGAGATAGTAAGATATAACTGCCTGCCTGCTGGAACGCCGCATGGTGCCGCGGTGCCATCGATCTTTTCGGGTTCAACCGGGTGCCGGCTAAAACAGACAAAAAAACGAAACCGTTGAAGGTGAGCAATCGTGCGAAAGGTGCCAAGATCGCATCAGAGTCGGTATTGTTCCCCGGGAATGGCGAGACTAAAGGGTGTCCACGTTAAAATTGCAACACAGAAAATAAATTAATTGTCAGCACCGGTGTATTTAAGCTTTTATGATCTTTTGGCTCGAAATCGACACTACTTGCCTTATGCCACTCCAGCACGGTCTTTGCGTAATGGCATTAAGCCAAATTCTACCAGGAGATCTTAGGACAGTTGTGAGACTTCAGAAGAGCTTGTGGAGACACTCTTCCAAATACACCGGTCCATTCATGGTATCTGTGGTCACGAAAAGTGTACACAAGTGCTACCCACAAGAACCTTGCCTACCAAATCAAGAATTTCTTGGCAAAGTTCGACATCTTCTGTTTTCGGAGCTTCTCTGGAACATCAAACTTATCCTTTTCAGTGAAATACTGGTCCCAGGAATTTGCTTGGAGTACGCTTTCACGTTTGTGACGTCGTCCATAACGCAGAAATGAGGTTTCGTCAGCTTTTGATCGTATAACTTCAGGGCACGGCTTTTCGCGACCGTATTATTTTGAGGCCTCCTGAACCTTGAACGTACGTAATTTAGCTCGAGTTTTGGCCTCCTGCAGGAAACATTTTTAGCCAGATTCAGTTGTTTTTGCTACCTCTAGAACGAAGCAGTTTGGTTTCCCGTCGAAGGCCCCAACTACAGTCAGACAGTCAGACGTTTTTCGAATTGTTTTATGACACGAGAAACCGTAAAATTCGGGATTACCAACTTTTTACCCATGGCACAATGTAATAGATTCTTATTTTTGATGTACTTGTGCAGATTTTTTCGCGAACGAACTGTTCTTTTGACTCCATTTTTCATATCTTCACGCATCTGATTAAAAAACTCACACAGTATAAACAATGCACTTTGTGTTTTCTCCATGCAAAGTTTCAATTAATTTCATCCAACGGTTTAAAAGTTAGAGTAAATTTTAGTGTGTTGCAATTTTATCGTGGACACCCTTTATGCATCGACTGGTATTTGCCCAGCGCTGTTTCAACAAGTGAAGGTCAGCCGTGGAGAATAAACCTTTTTTCGTATTTTTAATATTGATTGTTTTTTTTGTCCTAATTCATAGTCCTATAGTTGAAACATTGCCATGGAGGATGGCACATTATTGAAGGTTAGGCATATTGGCGAAGAAAAAATGCGTCACAACTGTGATCTCAGCTCGGTTGGATTTGTTATAAATACTATGTAGGTATCTTTCTTTAATAAATTATAGTGCGAATTGGCAACAGAAACTGATCGAAAGGACATTTAACGGTCAATCAGTAAAAAGTATTACATTATTTTCATCGATTCCTCTACGGTGCTCCTACATTTATAAGATAAATCGATAACCCTGTATTACGATTAGAATTTGCAGTGTCTTTCTATGAATACAGTATTGATATTGATAGAATTTCGACGAACTTGTCTAAAAGCAGCAGAAAATTAAAATCCTAGTCAACCAGTGACCATTATCAGCTTTTTAACGATAAAACACACGTTCATTCGAAGTGTGGTAAAAATGCCGGGTGCTCTCGATTCGACGAATTAAAAATGATTCTGGTTGCTATAGAAACAAATAAGTTGCTGCGTTAAACTGGAACGACAGGAAGAGCACCTCACCGCACCAACAAAAACAACAGCACAGTTTTAGCATTGTTATGCAACAATTGTTTTGCTTTTGCATTGCTCGAAATGTCGTCAGGATTCGACCGTGCTTGCTGCATGATTACAGGCGCGCCGTTATGCATATTGAGGAAAACTGTGCTCATTCAGTGCGACGAGCTGGGTAAAATGTGCAGCGCTCTTATGTTTAAAGGTTTTATCGCTCTAACTATTTCTATATATTTTTTTCATGTTAAAAAAGAACTTGTAACACATAACTTTACTTGTGAACAACTTTTTCAGTTGCGTTGATCACTCACAGTTGATATCACACAGCTGAGCTCCTCGTGCATTCTGAAGAACGAACAATTTACTCGATAGCTTCGGCTCGTTTGGCTTCATTTCTATTTTGTTCTGATATTTTCAGCAGTCGTTACTTTGGTTGTTGTCACTGTCGAGCTTCCGCAATTGTTGGGTAATAATAGAACTTACTACAATGTTCGTTTTTTCCCTTTGCTAGAAGAATCTCTATCAGAGAAAACACGGGTATTAAAACTTCAAGCGTTCATCCTATCAGCAAAATATTTTCAATAAAGTTATTCATTGATCAGAATTAAAATTTTAGCAAAAACAAATTAAAATTCTTTTTCTATCAACTACAAATCAGCAAATATAAAATGCGAGATTTTTCCCTGCTTCAATATCCCATTTATAGTGGAATATTTTCTCTATCCGATGGGAAACGGAATCAGTTTAAACTTCAATCGCTTCCTCTTTTAGTGAACCTACCCCGAAGGCTATTGATATTCACGTTTCAGCAACCTAAACAGCAACCGATCTACATAATACCACCCGAAAGGTGGTCCACATTTTAGATTTAATCCTCCGGATGTTTGTCTCGCGTGTATTCGTGTGTTCACTTCTTGGTGCTCCTCGGAAAGGTGTGCAAATTTCATGGTTCGATTCAATGGTCTCTCTTACGCGTCTTGCCGCCGGCGGTCTCGAGAGCTTCCATAATCTGATTATCTTACCTTCTGAGAGACGCTTTCGACGTTTGTTGACACGGACCCAGCAGCACCGGGCATCAGGGAGGTTGCCTTTTCTCAGCCAAAACCGATTAGCCGGTCGTCTTCTCCATGCCGGACTTTCGGAAACCGACTCGGAGGCGAATGGTTGGTAAGATGAAAAAAAATTCAAACCCATTAACACCTTGAAACGTGTGTTGACGAACGATTGATTGCTTTTACGCTAAGACTCACGTGCGCTTCTTCGTTGATGGGCATTCTTATCTGTTGTGTTCCATCGGTAATCAACGGCTGTTTGGACCATGTTTCTTGTTCTGTGGCAATCGAACTGATGTTTAACAATTGCGATGACATACAGAAAACTTCGTTTCGAATTGAAAGCAATTTGCTTCGGGAGGTTTGTGTTCGGATTCAACTAGGCGATTTGAATCGCTATCTGCTAGAACTATCAGTCTGGCATATATTTTTGTTGTCTACCGGAGTCCGGAGTCTCAGCGATGACGGCTAGCTGTCAACATGGTAGTCTCCGCAGAGAACAGCGGAAGCGACGAATTCGAATTTGCATCTCGCTGACTTGCCCGGGCTGGATTTCGAGGCCCACCATCTTTTGAAGTACTCTCCAGAATGGCACATGATTGACTGCTGTTTGGTATGAGTCAATCTCGTTAGAGTAGAGGAAGCTACGCCTTGTGAATCGATTAGATTATCTGCTATTTTTTTATAGATAGAATGATCCTAAAGAGTTGATATGGAACGTTCTGCTCGACTAGCGATGATAGTTTTCCTAGTTCAGCAAGTCCGTTTTGGGTTTATCGCTCCCGATCCGATCGCTGCCGGCTAATTTAGAAGGTCTCGTTGACAAACGGTTACGAACCACCGTTATGGAACCGTTCTTCCCAGAGCCATGGTACATCACGCACATTCAGTGAATGCTAAACGACCCACTCGAGCGTTGAAAACGGGAAGTGAACGCTTAGTTTTGTAGCGGACCGACGGCGACGTCGCCGCTGGCTGTCCCGGGTGTTTATCCAATAAGGCTAAGGTGCGTGTCTTCGTCAACCTCATTCAATTTTTTGCATTTGGGACGAAAGGAAATCAGACGTTGTCGATCGGGAATCCCGGTCTTTTAGTTTTACGGTAGAGGAGGAGGGTACATCGTCGTGTGTGGCGGCATGCCCGACACATTTTGGCAAATTCAACTTCGATCGATTTTGCAGTCTCATCTCCGGTACGTAAGTCGTATTTTCGCGATTATGTCTGCTATTGGAACATGCCATTAATTTAGATTTATCCTTCGAAGTCGATTTTGAATATTTGCGCATGTTTCTCTAAATTAAGTAGGGTCTTTTTCTAATTCCGGTCGTAATAAGTAAAGCCATTCTAATTTTCATCATTTGCTGGATGGATTTAATGAATACTCCAAAAGTTCTTGTGCTGATTTGACTAAAACACACTTACCTTTCGATCCGTGAACTTTGAAATCACTGAAAAGCGACTATTAAAGCATATTATTGAAATTACGCAACTGACTGCATTTCTTAAACTCGTCGTACCGTTTTAAAATCCATCCATCAAAATTTTTCTTCGTTCGAACTAAAAATCACAACAATGTTTACGAAGCTCACGCGCATGTATTTGTGTAGGACGGTATGACAAATGTTATTCTGCAAAATTTCTGCAGGTCAGGCAAGTTTTCCTGGCTGTAGAATAACGACAATACCTTGCGTGAGTTATTTTCATTTATGAATGACGGAAATTAAAACGATTAGTCGACATTTTCTTCTTCGTCGCACGAAAAAACAAAGGAAATTTAGCTGGTAGGACTTCTTTAATGATAAAAAGAATTTAAATAGATCTCAGCTCACTTTGATTGATCGCGTATGATAGACAACAAACTAAAATATTAGGGAATAACTAGTTTTGCATTGTGTGTCATAAAAATGCTGATATTTTTAATAATTTGTGTTGGATAGGACAGAAATAGGCAATTACGGCGATGTAGCAACATACCCTATGATGAAATTCGTGTTTTAATCTTGCACTCATCAGAGTAATCGAAACAATAAATCGGTCAATGCAGTCCCACTTTTCTTTACTTCTGTAACAGAAATTTTTTTCTTTTTGCAACAGTGATCAAAACAGACTTCGATGAAACCTGCAAGTCGAAGGCGAAATTCGTATCTATCGGAATAAAATTAATAGTAGAATTTAAACGGAAACAGTTTCGATTTTTCTTTCTTTAATTTTCGTATTCTACTAAGACGCTCACAATTGAAACTTTAGTTAGTCGTCGTATATTCGATTCTCAATTACAAGACACTGTTAAAGTCAATATGATCGTTGCACTAATTCTGCAGTTTTCGTGCAGTCTAGCGCACTCAAGTCTTTTTTACACGGTTTATAACTGACTTTTCGATAAATCCAAACAAAACTTTACTTCACTATTCAGGTACCGAAATTTTTCCGGAATAGTAGAATTAACCCTCTAATCGGTTAAAAATCGGTTAAAAATTATGATCGGGTTAAAAAGTATTTAATATGAAACGAACAATTAGAATCAATCGAACTAAATTGAATATCAGTGAACGAAAATTCCTTAAAACTTCATGAACATATGTTTCGTTCTTAACGGAACCGTTTTTGGACGTGATATGTTGGAAATTTAAGCCTTCTTTACCGTCTTCTTGGGCAGCAACAAAACAGCTAGATGTTCGGAAAGGCACTTCTGCTGCCTTTCAGTGGTGACACCGGAAAGCAATTTGTTCAACTCTTCGTCAAGTGACAATAATTCTGATCATTTTGTTGTTGCGAGCAGCATATTTCCTGCCAATTCCAGAACTTCGGCAGACAGATATTCCATCACGCACGGCAGCGAAACGAGTACTCCAGCTCCGACACACGCTCAGCATACTTTCCTTTCCTCAGCAGCCGATGAATACGACTGACCGGGAACTGGAGACTCGAGCGTGACTTTCGCTTGCCCTTGGTGCTTTCTCCTTTGTCGCGTCCAGACATGCTAGCAAGATGTTGGCAGTAGCTCAGCTAGCATTTGAATAATGCTGTTCGCGGGCTTACCTCGTGTTACATACCAGAGCATGCGACAAGAATCGGTTCCGCCTATTTTTCGTGGTCCGTCATTCCATCATCTACGTTGTAGAAAATGAAGCATTTCAATTTTAGTTTGTACAAAAGAGCAAAGTTACCAGTGAGCCGTTCACCTTTTGCTGCCAAAGAAAAATTACGCTACGTAGACCGTTCTTTTAAGAATGAAGATGCAAAAGATGTCACTAAAACAATTTCAATCCATAGTTTTCAATGCATTTTGACGTTCGACCGAACACATTTACTTGGAGCTGGTATATTTGTTGACTGCTTTGGTACCTTGCGAGACGGCCAACTCAACCGGCAGCACCAAGCGAACAGAAGCGCGAGAGATGATCGGTTAAACATTATTTAATATGACACGAACAATTAGAATCAATCGAACTAAATTGAATATCAGTGAGCGAAAATTCCTTAAATCTCCATGAACATATGTTTCGTTCTTAAAAGAACGGGGTTTCGACGTGATATGTTGGAAATTTAAGCCTTCTTTTGCATCTTCTTGGGCAGCAACAAAACAGCTGTATGTTCAGAAAGACACTTCTCTGAGCAGTGGTGAGACTGGACAGCAATTTGTGCAACTCTTCGTTGAGTAACGATAATTCAGGTTGTTTTGTTGTCGCGAGCAGCATATTTCCTGCCAATTCCAGAACTTCGGCAGCCAGATATTCTATCACGGCAGCGAAACGAGTGCTCCAGCTCCAACACACGCTCAGCATACTTTTCTTTCCTCAGCAGCCGATGAATACGACTGACCGGGAACTGCAGACGTAGTCCTACGTCAAAACAAAAATTCAGGAAAATTCCGAAAAAAATACTGCACGGAAAGGGAATATCTTTACTTTTGCAAAAAAAGGACATCTAGAACAAAGGACTTGTAGGACCTCAAAACCCCACTAACAATTTGGGTTTTATTGCACTCTTATGATGGCATTTAAGTTCAAAATTAGTCTTGAAGACCACCATAAGAGTACAATAAAACTAACATTGTTACTTGGGAACTGTGGGTCGCCAAGTGTCCGAGTCACTTGTAATCGACCTCCTCGGATTTCTATCAAATCCGGCCAGATTGGTCATTTTGGGCCAAAAAACAAAAATTCCAAGTTTGGTGCCGATCAGACATCCCCTCGATTTATGGGAGCCCCCCCCCCTTTTATAAGGAAAAGCCTCATTTTCGGCAAATCCGCTTATTTTCTTTGGCTTGTATCTCAGAAAGTAAGCGGTTTAGAAAGAAACTCTTTTCTACCTTTTTAAGGGAAATTATTTGAGGAATCCGAAAACGATATTAGTTTTTATCGGCAGTGTTCCCAAGTATTTTTATTTTCGATTTTAAAATTAAATTTGCATATTTTTCTCAATGAGTACAATTTCATCTCAAAAATTTCAACGCCATCGTATTCCTCAGATTTTTTTATATAATACACTCATAACCACGAGGTGTTCTTTGCCAATCTCGAGATATAGCGTTTTGAAATAAACAATTCCCGAGTAAAGTCGAAAATAAAAATACTTGGCAACACTGCCGTTAAAAACTAATAACTTTTTCGGATTCCTCAGATAATCTCGCTTGATAATGTAGAAAAGAGTTTCTTTCTAAACCGATTATTTTCGGAGATGTAAGCCAAAGAAAATAAGCGGATTTGACGAAAATGAGGCTTTTTCTTATAAAAGGGGGGGCTCCCATAAATCGAGGGGATGTCCAATCGGCACCAAACTTGGAATTTTTGTTGTTTGGCCCAAAATAAACTATTTGGCCGAATTTTGTAAAAATCCGAGGAGGTCGATTACAAGTTTGTACGTTTTCTCGGTCACTTGACGTACAATGACCCATGCATAATTTGCATGCTTTATTTCAATTTTGTAATATATCTGAATAGGACACCGCCTCTAGTTTTTGATAAAAAATAACAGAAGTTGGCGCTAGTGTTTCATTATGCGCCGTGCATGAGAATATGCTTGAAACTATCAATGTTTCCCTGTTGAATACAACAGATGTCGTTACTTTGTAACGCATATTGTACATTACGGAAACAGCTTAATTTTGCGCGACAATAAATTTACTCAACGCAGTAACATTACTCTCTCATGCATCTCAGTTTCTTTTGTGTTTATCGCTAATCGCAATATAATGTTTGACACCTGAAACCAATAAACAGTTGGTAAATTTTGTTTTTTTTTATTGCGTTCATGTTACGAAATTTAATTTTTTTCGAATTGAAATGTCGCAAACATATTCAGCTCCCGGCTCTCGTACGGTATCAAATCACTTTTCCGGACTCTCGGATAAATGGTAGTAAGATGCTATGGAGAGGTATAGCAAAAGTTTGTTTTTTATCAAAATTAGTCAGAAGTCATGAAAATTAGGTATAACAGAGTAACTGTACCAAAAATAAAATATGATTAGTGATTGTTTTTCAGGTAGGTAAACATAGATAAGTGAGAAATTTTGCTTTTACTACCACTAGAAAAACACCATCTCTTGAAAAGCAACGGTTCGTATGGTGTCCTATTCAAAAAATATCTGGATAGAGCGTTAGACATGGAGAAATAAAATGAAAATTAGACTTTTTTTACCTGGTGCTCCTCCAGACAATTATTTTTGCACGAGAATCAACGCATGAGCTTCTTTTGAATGTACTTCCTTGAAAAAATAGTTAATAGCTTGATTACATAGTTTTTATGATGTTGCCTGTTAGAGGGTTAAATGAAAAAAATATCTTTTACTCGATTTTTTTCTTATTGTAGTACCAAATTGTTACTCAAAATTAATATAATCTGCCTCTGTTTTGGGTGTACTAGTAATATTGTCAATGCTTGAGTGGACTGTGAAGTGCATAGCAATTACTAGCATAGCTACATGCGGTGGCAGATGCGTATGTAATAGTAACGTAACGCGTTGGTATAAAAGCTACACTAATTGCTGTGCTTTTCACAGTTCACCTTTGATGTTGAAGAAGATTGAAACTGTAACTCAAAAGAATCGTTAAGTTTGTTGTAATAAAAATACTTGGAACATTTTTCTCGTAAATTCTGCGTGCCGTTCTGGCAATCCTCCTTTCAGAAAATGTTTTTCGATGGGTATGTTTAATCTAAAATCGGATTGGAAGCAAGTTAATGGAATACTTTTTAAACATGTCTTCAAACCTTAAGCTTAATTGAAAAATTTTGTCTCAAAAAATGACAGCTTTTTAAATTAGATTAGAAAAAATGCTTTGAATCATTCATTCGCTGCTCTTGGGCTCTTAGTTTATTGGTTCTTTCAATGAAATTAAAAATATAAAGGTATGACAAATAATTTGTACACACTTCTCTGTTGTTTAAAATTAACGGTGCATTAATGATGACTTAAAAAATAATCTTCTAAAAATTGGTTGTCTCCTTAGCGAGTACGAACTCGCGGTACTCTATCGACTGTGTTTATTTGACCTTTAAGCACAGATAAAAATAATTTTATCTTAGTTTCACACCACGCAGAAAAATCCCAAGCTCTGAGACTCAGCTCAGGTCAATGAATTTAGTAAGCAAATAATCCAAGTACCAACAACAGCGAAAAAAGCGATATTATTTCGTTTCATTTACTCCTAGGTTTATCCCAACAGCCGGTTCATCCATAGTGCTGCTGTAACCACGTAGAAATGTCTATCATTTTATTGCTTCTTTATTTTTACGCAACCTATTACCTGCCTTTTATGGCACGCCAAAGAGAACATTGTAGGTCCGTACGTACACCTTTAGTCGAGACTAATGTGCCTACTGACAACACACATACAGGCCTTAGGCGAATAAATCGGAATTCGGGAGGACAAGATAATGTTCCGCTGACGTTTATCCGCACACGCAACGTACCTATGTGAAACTGCCGCACACACGCACCTGAAAAAGTACGCCCAGTGTGGCAATATCGCAGCCTCCGGCGGAGCTTAGGAGCGACATAAAAAATTGCCAACACCAGTGGAGCTTAGTTGCGATCGAGAGATATGTCTTACTTTTCGGGAAAGAACCTGTTTGAGACCAACTGATTTCATTCCAACAACTGCAGTGACCAACGAAACTAAAATCAGTTTCGGTTTCTCATGTTTCGTTCTTGCACGATTCCACGGCGTCATGCTGCTGAGCATCCCGCCGAATCGAAACCAGATACCGCGAACCAGGCGAAGGCCACAGCCAAATTAATCGCTGATGGATAGCGATAGCGCAAAATTGTGATCTTATTTGACGGTTGATGATTCTACTCGAAATATTTTAAGCCATGATCTCTAGTTGACTTGGCCCGTTCGAACGTGGCCAACTCTCTTCCTGGTTTTAACAGCTATCGAATCAGTCATCGACAGTCGTAGAATTTGATCCGTTCGGTTTCTTCCAGATGTATTCTCCGATTGATCGATTTCCCACGCACACTGCAACAATGGTGGTCAATGTTGGAAGTGAAATTTATTACTATCATTATTAATCGTATGCGATTAACACTCGATTATGTTAAACATTGAATTGACCTATTATTCATCGCGGTGAAGTTGGTTCCGATTCAAAGAGCAGATAAGGTTACATGTAGTTGATTTTTTTTACGATCCAGTTTAGGTTCGATGTACTTTTGTCGATTTGGTCACAGGTATTTAGGAATAAATCATGCACACTGATTTACATAATTGTACCGTTAAAGGTTAACCCCCTACAACCTGTGTTTGTTTCAGCATTCGAGCGTGATTGTGGTGATCAGCTTCGTGTCAATATGTTTGCTCCATTATGCAAATCAGGCCTAAATTGTCAGACACAGTCGGGGTAAGTCGAGAAACTAACGTGCCCTCACCGTCTCGAACGCAAGCGCGAATTTGTTTCGTCGCGATTAGAGACTCAATCTGGGCCTCGCGTACCTGCTGCGAACCGCCCCACAGGAAAGGGTATCATTACCGATTCCAGCGATAGAAATCGTTGTGAGATATGAACACATGAATCAGCGGCGAAAAATTGATTGTCATTCAATTAGACAGCTTTCTAAATTGTCTATCCTTGGTTGGTCCACCAGAGGCTGCACCGTTGCGTTGGTTGGTGAGGAACGATAATCGGTGCGATGATCAGTCAGGCAGCGCGGCATTCGGTGATCACCACAAATGCGAACCGGCACACGAACACATACGGGCAAACGCACATTCAGCAGTTGACAGTTGATTGCTGCTTAAATAGTGTAAAGCTAATCTCGTTACGCGAAACTGATTAAAAAATCGCAGCACACTCGTTGCTGTCGGAACATACCTATGGACAGTGCGCGCGGTACTTGCAGGCGGGAACTATAAAATCTAACCGGTTTTCCTGAAGGAGAAGTTTTGGTATCGTATGGGGACGTTTGTTCTGTGCCGCTCAGCCGGACTTGGCCGGTGTGTGCTGCAGCAGTACGTGATAGTAAGTTGATAGTGTAAGGCCAAATCGATTTTATTTGACCATAAGTCTTTTTGTTAATAGTGAAAACCGTTTCTTGCTCTAATATTTTATCGTGTTTTTAATGATGTTGAGTTGTTATCTATAGATTATTGTTCTGAACTGGGAAGATGTTAATTCTAATTTCATAAATAAGTCCGGATTAGTCGAAGCGATTTTTCGAATAGAAACCAAATTCCTAACACATGTTTTAAACTTTCGAAATTCGACATTGAAGCAATCTTTCCCGCGACCTTTCCGTTGGCCCGCTGTATATTATGCATAACAGCGGGATTTCAGCGTTCGTTTCCGGCTGCTAAAGGTAAGCTGAATTTATTGCGATTTAGTTTTGGAAGCGAATGCTGGTGCTTGAGTGAAAATCAGCTCATTCTATCTGTTTCTGTGAACCATTTTTTTGTTTGCTGAACAGGAATTTTAGTCGTATATGATTTCTCACTAACTTCGGGATAATATTTTTGAGGAAACTGTTTTGAAGTTTCTAAAATATGCGGTTTTGGGTGTGTTGAACTGTATTTTTTTTTATTTTCGTTTCTGGAATAAGTTATTCATATGAACATCTGAAAAATTTCCACGTTTTGTATCAAATGTATGTTGCTCACAATATAGGAACAATACAATGATGTCAGTTTAACATGCATGCAGCATTTTACAAATATTGCTTGAATTTTTGAATGAATTCGAAACTTTATCATTGATACCTGTTAAAGAAATATGCAATTTTTGAATTGCGATAAAAACGCAAGTGGTGAAATAAAAAGTCGACAATACTAAAGTGCTCTTTTGCCTACACTGCCGCTACTCGCATAACAGTCCCATTTATATAGGAAACTCCATAGAAAATGGAAGTGTTATGCGAGTAGCGGCAGCATACCTACTGGTTTATTTTGCTGCTCTACTCTTCTCAACGGCTGAATAATAAACAAGGGTCTTTTATATGATAAAGCTTGACGAGTTCGTGGTCATGAATTTTTGGATTCATTGAAATCGGCTCCAGAAATTCCTTTTAAAAATAAATAAGTTTGAAACTTTGAAACTTTCAAAGGGTTTGCTATTGAAAAATTGAAAAAAATCAGTATTTTTTATACAATATTTCGATTTTTCGACCTTTCTGCTTATTTTGATACCAATTTTATTACGTATTTCAATCCCATTCAAAGCAAATAGATGCCGTATTCATTATTTTTAATCTTACTGGGTACTTGGTTGCTAAGCTGCATTTTAAACTTTTTAAAGAAAGAGCAGTAACTTTCTAAACAAAGCAGTCTGAAATCAAATCGAATAAATGATCAAAGTGAGAAGCAAACAGAAGTAAAAAAAATGGAATAAGGTAAAATTGACGGAGTGAAGAGACATATGAAATAATTGGTAGGGAGAGATAAAGAGAAAAAAAAGATTGAAAACAGAAAGAGAAAGAGAGATTAGTGGAATAAAAGAAAGATAAATCAGATAACAGTGAAGAGAAAAAAGAGTACAGTGAAGAGTAAAAAAGTGAAAGGGACTGAGAGAGAAAGAGTACGAGAAAGAGAAACAGAGTGAGATAGAGACAGAGAGTATAATATAGAAAGAGGGATGGAAAGAAAGAAGGTGAGAGAGAGAAAGAGAGTGAAATATAGAAAGAGAGCGAGAGAGAGAAAGAGGACAGGAGTGAAATATAAAAAGAGGGTAATAGACAAAGAGAAAGAGGGTGAGAGAAAAATTGAGTGAGGCAGAGAAAGAAGTTGAGAGAGAAAAAACCTGATTTAATCCACCTAGTGGTGAAAGGAACCTTTGTTATACGGTCTTATTTGCTATTTGAGATAGAAATCGACACGTTTGGTTTACATGAAATTTTTGGAAATTGAATAAGCTTACAAAATTTGAACCAAATAGAAGCACTTATAAATTTTGATAGTTCCTTTTCTCATGAAATTGCTGTGTAAGTTGTTATTAATGAGGGTAAGTGTAAGTAAAAGTAAGTTGTAAGATGAAATATTATTCTTTAACATATACATTGCGTAATAAAGGACTAGTTTATAGGTTTTTGAACTATGCATAATTTCCTGTATTGCCATTCTATTTGATTCACAACAATAAAGGTTTCTCGAATAAATTTCATCAATTTTTATTAACCTGCGGCTACTCACGTTGTTGTATTTTGTACACCATGTGTAGGTTTTTGAATGCCATATTGTTATATAGTTACAAATCGTATATTACGTATATACTAACGTATATTCTTCAATAAACTTGTTATGAGCAAAATGTCAGAATTATTCAATGCATTATTACTTTAAATTGTTAGGAAAATAGATTAGCATAAACCGACATCACAGAAACGAAGCAAGTAGCATGTGAGGTGTACCGCAATTGGCCCCAACTGGAATTTTCTTTCGTTTCTTCATATGGAAAAATGGTGTCTATGTGCCGCAAAACTACCAGCAAATGTAAAATGCTTAAAATGTATCCGTCTATTGGTAGTCGAGTAATTCGAGGTCAAAATCAGGGTATTTTTTATAATCAAAGTTCTACAGTTCGTAAACAAGGAAACATAGAGGTATACTATGTTCAGCAAAGTTGTGTATTTTTATTATTTATACAACTTTGTAATACATGAAAAAGTCATACAACAATTACAAAAAGAGCTAAAATAGAAAAACTGATTTTTCAAATTCATATACAATAAATAAGATCTCTTCGTTGAAGAGATAGAAGGTTACTGTCTTCAGCAAAATTTCTTGTAATAATATGCTCTAAAACTTTGCAGAACACATCAATGTGTTATATTGAAACTGAAGGAAAATAATTTTTTTATTTCACTTTTAGGGGGATTAATCAAAATCCAAATTCTACCAGACGATAGAGCTTTCAATTTCAAGAAACTCTTCCAAAGGTTCGATAAACTTAAAACCAAGTTTTCCTAGTCAAAACTCTAGTGCGCACGTTTTCTTTGGTTTTGGGCTATTGTGCGCGCGAGTAACTGTATTATAAAAGTTGGCGCGAGTGTTCGAGGGTTAATATCTTTTGACCGGTAAAACCAATTCTTATGAAATTTTGCATATATATTCGTAGTGTGAAAACCTCTCGTTTGATATTAAAATAATTGAAATTAGGTTATTTTTCTTGGTTAAAATCATTATAAATTATTGTTAATTTTGGTGTGGTGCATTGAATTACTCATAACTTTCAAATTAAACATCCAATCAAAAAACCATTCAATAGTGATCTATCCGGCTATATTACCTGCCAAATGAAACTAATAGCACGTAAATCGGTTTGGCCATCTCTGAGAAACAGGCGATCATTTGAACCTTGTCAAAACTGTTTTTTTAAGCATAACTTTTAAACCAGTTGTTTGTTTTCAATAAAAATTGGTGTGAAGTTTAGCAATAGCAAGAGCTTTTATTTGGTACTAAGATCGATGAAATCGGGTATATGGTTCCGGAGAAAATCGTGTCACGTAATTTTCACATTTTTGCTTATAACTTTTAAACTAAAAGTCAGACCTCGAAACCATTTAATAGTGATATACTAGGTAAAAATACCTTTCAAATACAAGTTATATCAGACGAATCGGCTCAGCCATCTCCGAGAAATAGGCGATTGAAAATTGAAGCGCACACACATACACACATACACACACACACACACACACACACACACACACACACACACACACACACACACACACACACACACACACACACACACACACACACACACACACACACACACACACACACACACACACACACACACACAGACATTGCTCATTCGTCGAACCTGATCGATTGGTATATGTGACACGGCCCTCCGGGCCTCAGATCGACTTCGTGTTTTTCGACCAATTCCTAAACCTTTGTTATATTGTATAACAAAGGTAAAAAGGGTGATTTTTATTTTATTTTATTTTATTTAACACCGCCTTCGACAAAAAAATCGTACAGACTGAATATGCTTATAAACTACTAGCTGTAACCCGCGTGCGTCGCCTCACGTCTAATTGAGAACAAATCGGAGGTACGCTATGTAACGCTAACGCTATGCAACTCAATGAGATGCAATCGACGTTACTTTTGCGCGTCTTGAATGCAATCTGGTATGATTGGTTGGAGTCTCTGCTTAATGTGGGGGATATGTAATAACCGTGGTAATAACCACGAAAATATATGGCGCCCCTAGTTTTGGCTACAGACAAGGCTCTTATATATATCTAAATATAAATATAAATATAGATAGAAGATAGATGTTTCACTATGTGATGTCGCTGATTCCTTTTTTGAAAACTGATTTTGGCATGTTTGACATGAGTTTAATGCGTTGTTTTGGCCAAAGTGCGTCCGGTGGAAAGGTGTTGCAAATAACTGCGTATCGCGAAATCGGCGAGGAGGTACGTTGATTGGCACCTGTTCTAATAATGTTCGGCAGGCAATGTTTCCCTGCATTAGGTCAAACACGAACATTCTTCGTTGATTGGTACGCCTATCCGACAGTAGATCAAGTTTGATCAGCTGGTATCGAGCTTGATAATGAGGAAGAGTGGTCGGATCGTTCCAGGGCAAATTGCGCAGAGCAAAACGTAAAAACTTTTTCTGTACTCGTTCGATTACAAGGGTTTGCGTAACCCGATGCGGGCACCAAACGATAGAAGCTTACTCCAAGTTGCTACGCGCCAACGCGCAATACAGTGTTTTGTGCGCGTAAATGTCGCTAAAGCTAAAAGCATGACGACGAATGAATCCTAGTGTGGTAAATGCCTTCGCGGTGATAATCCCGATGTGCTCGTTGAATCTGATTTTCGAGTCAATTGTGACGCCTAAGTAGCATATTGAGTAAACGCGGTCTACAATGACTAATTAGTAGTTTTTTTTAAATCTTCTTGCAGTGCCATGCAGTCCGACAGTATTGCTCGAAAAATTTTCAAATCATCGGCGGTCGAAAGTACAGTAGATGACATAGATGCACCCAGGTCATTTACGAAAATATTGAATAGCAATGGTCCGAGTACGCTTCCTTGGGGTACGCCGGAGGGAATAAGAAACGTTCGAGAGCGAGCAGAACAACGTATACCGTGCGGTCCGTCAGTTATGAACTGAGCCATTCTGTAATCCAATCCGACCCATGACCCATGAGCTTCAACTTGGCGATAACCAGAATTTGTGGTACAGTTTCAAAATCTTTTGCAAAGTCGATGTATACCGAGTCCACTTGCCGTCTTGCTTCGACTTCTCTGGATAAAGTAGTAACGTAGTACATCAGTTTAGTGGTAGCTGACCGGTTCCTCATGAAACCGTGCTGAGTTTCAGAGATGACCGGTGCAACTGCGTTATATAGCGCGCTGTGAACTAGTTTTTCTAATACCTTACTAAGACAACAAAGTAACGAGACACCACGGTAGTTGGACACACAGCTACGATTGCCTGATTTGTAAATTGGAACAATATAGGCTGATTTGTCAAGAAGATGGGAAAGACCTTTCACGGAGTGAACCGCCAGACTATCAGCACATGTTTTTAGAAACACTGGAGGAATGTCGTCCTTACCTGACCCTTTACCAGTGTCCAGGTCTTCAAGAGCGGCGATGGCATCGTTTTTAGATATTTGAATAGCGGGGAGATTGGTGCTTGTATATGGGCAAAACAGTTGACGTTCTGCATTGGCGCTGCTCTGCTATAAACGGCTTCGAAGAACGTTGCGAAGAGTTCAGAGAGAGATAGAGAGAATGAGACCATTTTTTGTGAGAGAATGAGACAGAGAGGGAGAGAGAATGAGACAGAGAACGCCAGAGAGAGAGAGAGAGAGAGAGAGAGAGAGAGAGAGAGAGAGAGAGAGAGAGAGAGAGAGAGAGAGAGAGAGTCTGTACGAATTCTTTTGTTGTTTTCTCCCACAAAGTAGATTCGTAAAATCAAGCCGAAAGTTTCGCATATATAAAAAGGGCGTATTTGTACGAATCACTGAATTCGGATAAATGCTTCGTACATTATATGAATGTTACAAAAGCTCGTGGTAAAAATAATATAATTCCGACACCACCTATAAGAAAATACCGGAAATCGAAGTTGAACTCGTTTTTTAACCGTACGAAAAGCCGACGACTCCGCACACCACAAACCCATACCGACTATATGTTAAGCAGGTCATAATTGCACAAGTTTATTCTCTCGTGTATACAATCTTCGCAGCGCGATCTCGTCGTTAACCGTGCATCAAATGCGTTCTAGTGCAAAATGTGCTACGAATGTCTTCTCGTACCAAGTATGAACCATTCGCAATTAAACCTTTTTCGGTAGAAAATAAGGCTACGAATGTTTAGTACGTCTGGTTTTTGTTATTTTCGACGCACTTCCTAAGATAACTATGTTTTGCTAGCATAGACATTGGCAGAACAGTTGCAGATAAACGTGCGCTAGTTAAACAGTAAATTAGTTTTTTTTCTCGCTTTTGAAAATTTCGTAGAAATCTTCTTTGGAGTCACTTTTTCCATAATTTTTTCGATACAACTGTACCCAATCTGACTACTTTATTATTACCACTAATATTTTATTTTCAAGATTTGAATTTCCCAGAATATTTTTTGGTCATTTATGTAATGGAATGGAACAAATAAAGCGGGAGTGAGATTTTGAATTTGGCATTTCCCGATGTTGTCTTTATTCTACAGAACGCGCAAACGCATGATTTTATGATAAGCATAAGCAACTGATAATAGTTTTGATTGTTTAAAAAAAGTACAATATTCTGTAGATGCTTTTTTGTTGTTTTTGCGCCATGGATTAAACTCGTGGAAAAAGTAAGTTTATTTATTTTTATGACTATAACTTTAATGCTTATCGAAAGGCACATAAATCTGTGTCATACTACAACTAATTCATAAAAAATTGTTGGCGAATCCAGTAATGGTAACTGCATAGCATAGAAATAATTACCTGATAACTTTCCTGAATCGTTGAGTTCACCATTTTATGTCAACATACTACCGCAGTACCGCAGGGGCAATAAGAATGACACTGCAGTCAGTCACAGTTGCGCTCACCGGGCAAATCTAATACGGAACCACCGCTAATTAGCTGAAGGTTGATCTCCATCCATTTCTTCGTTTCCGAAACGAAAAAAAACTAGCCATCACAGCACCACCTGCCATCGAAACGCGCCCATCAAACGTGCAGAGATTATTGCTTTCCAGTCAGACAAGGGCACTCTGAGCCTGCTGGGAGTAAAAATTGCTTTTCCACCCAGATTCGCTGTTTTGCTTATCCAAACAGACCGGTTGCTCGAAGCTTTAAAATCCATCAAGAAAGCAACTAGAATTTCTTTAATTAACATATCACATATTTTTATGTACTTTTGAGCGCTTTCCCGGCTGTCCGCGTTTGTTGCAGTGAATCGCTTCTCGTTAACAATATTTTGTTATTATTTATACTCCACGGGCGAAGTCGGTGTATCCAGTTTCGAACTGCCCCGAGCTCACAACGACAGCACTAAGCTCGGTATGTCCGGAATATCGACACCCACCCTACGGGATGCATACGTCTGGCAACATGAACGCGCAGTGCACCAGACACACGGCGCTTCGTTATCTGAAAAATGCTCGTAACATACAAATTTAATTACAAAGTGCACTTTTCTGCCTCGCGGCCTGGACTGTGGGAGATGCCACAGAATGTTGGCAAGACAGCAGACTGCTGGCATGAACTGACTAATCTTTACTCGGCAACTCTGTACTCTGCTCCACTGGTGTAGCTTCCCAGCCCAGTCAATTCAATCGAAAAGCCTAACTCAACAAAACGCGAATGACTCTTGACTGATGAAGATGAAAAACTCGACCGAATAACGAGAGGCCTCCAAAGTCAATCACCTATTTAGATTGCAGCACCTTAACTACCGGAGAATTTATGGTCTTCCCTATGGTTATGTGTCTTTTCTCTGGTATTCGAGTATGCAGAACAATAGCGCCCGAAGTAACGGACTCTTTCCTACCTACTCTTCCCTCTTCCACTTGTTTCAGACCCTTCTTAGCGGCACGCAGGCAAGTATATAAATTAGGATAAACAATAAACATGGATTGTGATAAGCGCGCCGCCGATAAAACACCTGCGGTAGTCCAACTTGATTTCGTTGAATGTCCCAATTTCGGAGGCCTGCAGTAACTAATTGAAATATTCCCCGCGTTGATTGTGTTCCCGTTAGAGTTTTAAAAACACATAAACGATAGTTGTAATAGCTTTTCGATCCATAAATTAGCCACACCAGTCGCGAATAGAAATGTAATCACGGGCTGTACAAGTTGAAATTGACACGACGACGATCGCCGATGAAGGGTACGTTGAAAAGAGAACCAAAAGAAAATTTATGAAACATGCAATACACGTGGCCTAGGAGCCACAAATCATGCCGCGGTTTGCCACAAGAGGAGGACTTTCGTTTTTCTCGACTTGGCAAGCCCACAGCTGTCATACGTAGCATAGGAGGTTGCCATGAAACGCAGCAGCACCAGATCCGGTAGTATTCGTGCAGGTCCTTGCGAAGATGTGCGGTGAAATGTGGAACATGTTATTAATTACGGAAGACTTTGGAGCGCGGCAAGCTAGCTTTCATTACAGTGTGCCGGTGAACTAGTTGATAAATTGCTATTAATTTGCAGTTTTCAACGTTAAGGGGAGTGATTGATTTTTCCCCGATCGCAATGATCGGTTTCAGCTTCTGCCGAGTACCGGATTGAAGGAACGATTCAATCCTGTACGACGCGAGTTACTTTCGAACGTTATTTAGGCACCGATTTTTTCGTGGAATTTTACTAGCGGAGCAGATAGTTGTTGCAAATGAAAGGCTTTGAACGGATTGCCATAGTCTCAGAGGTCAGTCAAAGATATGTATTTGAGTGTTTAATTCCAGTTTGTCGTGACAAACTCGCGAACTAAGAAATTTGCTCCATGCTTTTAACGAAAACTGGTTTTTCTTCTGTTCCACACGCAGACGTGATCAAAGATTTTTAAATTCAGGAAATATCAGCTGCTTAAGCTGCCATTTAAATTAACCTAAATTGTTCGCTCGGACTACTTTTGCATCAGAACTTACATTTAAGATTAAACATTGGTATGTTAAACAACAAAAACATCCAGCGTGTCCGGAAAAAAGTAAAGACGAATTCTGGTTTACATACTGTATTTGCATCTCATGTTATTTGTTCGATTAATTCTGGTTTTACAGCCACTCGCGTCTGTGTTTACATTTTTTATATTCTTAATTGTAGGTGATAGGGTTTATTTCTAATTCCCGTCGTAATAAGTAAAACCATTCTAATCTTCATCATTTGTTGGATGGATTTAATGAATACTCCAAAAGTTCTTGTGCTGATTTACCTAAAACACACTTACCTTCCAATCCGTGAACTTTGAAATCACTGAAAAGCGATTATTAAAGCATATTATTGAAATTACGCAACTGACCTTATTTCTTAAATTTGTCGTACCGTTTTAAAATCCGTCCATCAAAATTTTTCATCGTCCGTACTAAAAATAACAACAATGTTTACGAAGCTAATGCGCATGTATTTGTGTAGGACGGCATGACAAATGTTATTCTGCAAAATTTCTGCAGGTCAGACAAGTTTTCCTGGCTGTAGAATAACGACAATGCCTTGCATGAGTTATTTTCATTTATGAATGACGGAAATTAAAACGATTAGTCGACATTTTCTTCTTCGTCGCACGAAAAAACTTAGGAAATTTGGCTGATAGGCCTCCTTTATGATAAAAAGCATTTAAATAGAGCTCAGCTCACTTTGATTATTCGCTTATGATAGATAACAAACTAAAATATTAGGGAATAACTAGTTTTGCATTGTGTGTCATAAAAATGCTTAAATTTTTTTAATAATTTGTGTTGGATAGGACGGGAATAGGCAATCACGACGAAGTAGCAACATACCCTACTTACGCTCATACTATTTTCATGTTTGCATGTATGTATTTGATGCTGCAGTTGAATTTCGCAGGTTGGGCCTTTTATTTTACTTAGAGTTCGTACTAGTAGGGCCCTGGCTAGTTGGACCAACTAAAAGGAAACTGAATGTCAAAACCGCTTGTCAAATAGAAGTTTCAATGGGTGAACAAATGCGTTGTAAATTACACATACATATGGGCACAAATAGTGAAAGCCAGGCATGAAATCGCTAAAAACCTTATAAATATGTCATGAATGTTTAAATATTTTTTCACGTATCTAGCATTTTGTTGAACATCCTCTAAATCCACCTTTTCTCTTCTATTTTCAGGTGTGTTCCCACTTCTTTTGAGTCACAAACGATGATTCTGTGTACAGTAAATCCACTAAACAGGTTAGACATCATAATACCGCTCAAAAACTAAATTCACTCCACTGGCATGTCAATGTTTAGGCACCGATTTGCCTTCTCATCTCACCATAGGTCATGAAGAGTACGAGACGAATAGAATCCATTGCGCAGGTTGCCTCGCAACGCAATGGAGGCATTCATCTTGACAACCGGTCCCTAATCAAGGAAAAATATTCACCTCCTACCAGCAGCTATTAACGCGTTTATGCGTATCAGTTGTTTGCTCCCACAGGTTGTTGAAAATAGAACCTCCATTAAAGGTTAAGATGTGCGATGGATGGGGCCATTTTACGATCGTTTTAAAGCTTTCAGATTGTTTAACAATTACAGTCAATTTTGCTGCGTACATTGTTGTAATTTTGCGAGGAAATTGTTCGGTAATGTCTCAATTATCACATTTGTCGCACATTTCTTGCCTTCCGACCGAATGTCTCTAACCATCATCATATATTATTTTTCGACTGGTAAAAGTTTACCAATGTGGCTTTAGTTAGTCAGCAGTTGCTAATAGCAAATGCAGTAGCAGGTGCTATTTTCCTGGAAATCTCAACTACCAGCCTGGTTCAACCTTCTCCCACGAGTTCGTGTGTAACATTCATTTTTTTTTTGGCAATAGCAGTTTATCATAAGGCACTCACCTTCTGGTTGCTGGGCACCAAAGGGTTTTATACGTTTTGAAGCCCATCTAAACTACCGCACACGCGTGTCTATCGTGCGTGCCTGCCTTCGTCTGTTTACTACAGCGGAAGTTTGGGGTATGAGCATGATTTTATATAATACCTTTTCGTGATTATGTTTCTTTTGCGCGGGGGGAGTTATCTAGGAATGTGACAATGATTGTTTTAGTGCGTTTGAAGTTAAATAAGTTTCACAATAAGTTACAATTAGTTTATTGCTGGATGCCATTAGGCATTTTTTTCGGCCCACATTCTTGCCAGAGCTAGAGTCTCTGATCTTCCACAGAGACACTTATCAACAATGAACACAGCAGTACATTAGCACCTTACCGAATGGAAACAAGCGAAGCAGGTCACGTTCTACCGCACAGCTGGAATTTCTTGAATGAAAATTGTTTCGCCGAGTTGGTTTACATTGCATATGCTTTCTACCCTCCGGTTAGTTGCCTGTATAGCTGTCTCACTTCTTGAAAGTCTCATTCATAAAAGCACGCAATCCAGTTTCCAGGTTGGCAAGCACTGCCGGCACTAGCAAGCAAGGCACAACGAACTGGCAGACGGGCCGAGCGGTCCTTCGTGCGAGCTCACTCTCAAAGAGGAATGGCCCTGCCGGCAAAGATGGCCTTTTTCAGCAGCTTCAGACTGACGGAATTTGCGAAAATGCCACCAACTAGCCAGATGTTGCATGTGTGTTCACGTACATTGTTGGGAGATGTCTGCACTGATAAAAAATCAGAGGGGTTGTGTACAAGACACGACCGCATATATAGGTGACGCAGGACTACGTAAGTCTCTTTGTAGTGATAGTAGCATGTGTTCATGCATGTAATCATTCGATTCTTCATGTATACATGCTATATGCAACATATATACATGCTACATGCATTGTATGTGACATTTATCAAAGTAGTAACATTGCATACGTTCAATTCTCAAAAGATTGTGCATTTGACAACAATTTAACAAAATCAAGAACACAAACTATTGCTTTCCTGCTACCTTACTGAAATTAAAGATTGTTTTTATTACCCATGGTTCCTCACGTTGAAGGGATTTTACCAATTCAATCCTATTTTATCAACAGCACATCTTTTCACTACACTTCTAATGAAACGGCAAGCATGCGTATTCATACAGAGTCGTATTATTACCGAACACTACAGCTGTAGCACGTTTTTCCAACACAGATATCAAATTCGCCGAGGTATAATCGTCTCGCAGTAAAGAATTTGCGATCTTTTGGGACAACGAACTTGTATCATTTTTTCTGGCACACTTCCCTAACACAGACAACAAATTGGACTAGGTTTAATCGCGTTCATAAGAAATTTGTTGGCACGAGGGAGCTTTGTCACTCTATCTGGCGTACTTCCCAAGCAAGGACATCAAAATGGTCTAGGTGTAACAGCGGTGTTAAGAAATCTTGTTGAAATGAGGGAGTTTTGTCACTTGTTTTAGCTTACTTCCCAAGCACAGATATCAAATTGGTATAGGTTTAGATCATCGCAAAGAATCTTCCAACCAATCACGAAGCAAGAATTGTGGTAAAACATAGGTTCATTATTTTCAATTTTTCAATAGTTCAACATCAAGAGTTCATACTTTTCTTCATTTGGGTCAATTCTTAGAAGATTTTCGGATCGATTGGTGTAAGAATATTGAAAATCGATCGGAAAACCGCTGAGCTATTAGCCCTCAAAACCTTTCATTTTTCGTGACGCTCACATTTTTCGATTTTTTGGAATGACACCCTATCTCAAAACTTGCCGTAAGACGTAGTCCTACGTCAAAAAACTGTCCGCCGAGGAATCTTTCCGAGGTCCACTGGCTGTTTGCTGCTCGCTCGGTTAAGGTTGGACGACGGACGGTTGGCCAACTTTTCTTTCGCAATCTTCGCGGGAACATGTTTTCTTTTCAGCATTGTTCGATTCTGACGTGACTGAAAAGTGGTTACACATGGTTTGGAGGGTTGTTAAAAAATTACGTAATTTCCTACGTTGTTCTCTTTTTCAAATTTTAATCGTTTTGTTTTGGAATAATTACTTTCTGCAAGTTTTCGACTTAGTTGGAAATAGTTGCACCGACCCTAGAAATCCACAGTCACATTCTCCTGACTGCCACTGCGAACGAAAGGACAATGGGCACATTCCGCGTACGCGGAGGACGCCGCACCGACAGGCGCTGAACATGTTTTGTTTCGGTTCGGTGCAAGTCGTCCGGAGCTACCGGACTGGTTGATTTATAATATTCTGTATATTTATTTATCGTGATAAGAATTCATCACCAGCCGGTTAGAGTAATGTGTTGTGCCATTGAAAAGAGCTGGTTAGTTGTGCCTCAGGGGACGTTTCGCGCTTGGCGAACAAACTGAACGGTAGAATAATTACGGAGGTGTCACGCGAAATCGAACGATGCTGCGGCCGTATGGGCTCCGATTTAATTTTTCAAATTGGTAAAATTGTTGAAATTTAAATGAAAATGTTTATAATTTTGACTATTTGTTTGTCTATACATAGAACAATAAGTCAGGTCCAGTCAAGTCAAATTAGGGATGCCCACACACTTTTTTTACCGAACTCCGTAATTTTTTCACGAAATTAGAACTGCTGAACGTTCGGTAAAAATTTCGGTGATATCAAACATTACTAAAGATCCGAAAACGTTGAAATCTATCATCGAAATTTTTACCGAACGTTTAGTAGTTCTAATTTTGTTAAAAAATTGCGGAGTTCGGTAAAAAAATCGAAGCCCTGTATTCACAAGCTGGACTTATACCACAAATGGGAAACTATGAAAGACTCTAAAGACTCTGAAGTCTTTATAACTTTATGACTTTTAGACATTTGGAGATATATTTACCTTTTTCTTCTTTTTCACCACCTTGTTTTTCGATAGATTTCGTAGATAAGATTCTCACTCAAGAAACAAAGTTTACTTCCATATGGTTTACACGCCAAAAGCAAAGTAAACTGTTTTATCCATACAGTCCAATATTCAGTTTTTGATTCTCCAATACACTTGATAATCTGCAAACTCCTTTTGAGAATATTTTCAACTCAATTCTTGTAAATATCTATATTAGCATATTTCCATGCTTCCAAAATTGCAGCTTTCAGCTCATCAATACGGCTATACTTACGTATTTATTGACTTACTTACTTACTTACTTAATTAACCTAACGTCTTATGATAAGGTGTGCGTAGCATAATTTCTCCATCTATTTCGGTCCATGGCATTGTATGGATTCGATGCAAAAACCATATTCGCAGGATAGTTGTCCGGCATTCTGGCAACATGTCCAGAACCTACTTCCTGAATACTGGGTTCGCCATAGACGCGCGAGCTCCTGGTTCATCCTTCGCTTCCATACACCGTTCTCTTGCACGCCGCCAAAGATGGTTCTTAGCACCCGCCGTTCGAAAACTCCGAGTGCTCGTAGGTCCTCTTCTAGCAGTGCCCATGCTCCGTGCCCGTAGAGGACAACCGGTCTAATTAGCGTTTTGTACAGTGTGACTTTGTACAAGGGATCAGATTATTCGACCGCAAATGTTTGTGGAGTCCGTAGTAGACCCGACTTCCGCTGATAATACGCCTCCCTACCAGCACAGTTGTTCTAAAGAAGTTGTGGCAACTGATTAAGAACCAATTTCAGTTGTAAATAAATTTCTTAAACTAAAAGTGCCAAAAGTGTGCTCCTTGGGCTTTTAATCTCACGGCTGGTATTGTCCTCTGTTGCCAGTGAGCCAAGACTCATCCCCGTCGATGACCACGGTAATGCGGTTACATTGTTTCTTGTGAGCATAGATTTGTCGCATAATGATTCACCAGATGTTTTCTACTGAATTTATATCTGGACTGCGGAAGGACCTTCATAAATACTTCTCTAAACGAACAGCAAAAACTATCGCTCGCTGAGCAGCTGGATGTAGATCATGCATGCTGGAGTACAATAAGCCCACTGTATCAAAAGCGTCAGTTAGCAGTCAGTTCAAACTTCACCGTGGATTGATGCCAACTCTGGACCGGTGGCTCAAAATGACGAGTACAATGGACCATTTACTTTATCAGGACATGTCGACGCAGTTACTAATCCAACAGAAGACCGGAAATCTCCCACCGCTCCAACGACCTCTACACTCCCAATTACTGACGACAAGGTGAGATTATCTACGCCGTTAGGACGCATCGCCAACGGTACTAAGGGAGTCCCTGAGCCACCCGCCCAAGTCGCGCTTACTGATAGTTCATTTCTACATATTCGACAATCTTCCGATAGTTCCTGCCAACAAAGTCGTCCTGGTCCTGGTCCTGCCAGCGGCCAGCAGTCGTCCCTGCCCTGTGTGCTGGTGTGGTGACAGGGTCTTCCAACCCAGAAATGCAGGCAAGTGCAATACAATTGTAATCCGGACATTCCTTCCGCTGATGTATTTCCCGCTTCCAGCTTGGAATCTCCACGTGCATGGAGTTTTGTTTCGGAGCGTTCTGCACACGTCAATGACGTGGATGGTATTTGTGCATACCATCAGAATGTGCGAGGTTTAAGGACTAAAGTGGACGACCTATTCCTTGCATCTAATGACTGCAACTACGATGTAGTCAAGCTAATTGAAACCGGTTTGGACGGCTGCATCGATTCTCTTCAGCTGCTTGGATCCGCCTTCAACGTGTATCGTTGTGATCGTAGCTCGAAGAATAGTAACAACAAAAGTAGTTTTGGTGGTGTATTGCTTGCCGTTGCTCAACAGTTCCCTAGTTCGCTGGTCAACTTAAGACATGGAAATTGTCTCGACCAAGTCTGTGTTTCTGCTGTCATCAAAGGAATGAAGTTTTTGCTTGCTGCAGTTTACATCCCACCTGACAGAAGTAAAGCTGTCAAGTTTAGCGATGAGCATATACTCTCAATCCGTGAATTACGTGACAAGGGGTATTAAGAAGAAAGAATTCTCATTTGTGGTGATTATAGCCAACCGTAAATTTCTTCGTTTAATGGAGAGGATGGAGTACAGTCCGAGCTGCTGTGGTCGATGGATTTGAATTCCTAAATTTGAAACAAGTTAATCCACTGTGTAATAATCTCGGACGAACACCGGACCTCGTTTACTGCCTTCCTGAACAAGAGATCGCTGTGCGTCGGGCCATTTTTCCGCTACTTCCAGTTGATCATCCCCATCCTCCATTGGATTTATTCTTGCCTATACTGGCCTGCCCCGTTGAAGTTCCAGCTGTCAGTTTCGAAAGTGCACCTCTGAACTATCGTCGTATTAAATTTGATGTCCTTGTAGATCACCTTTTGTCTATGAATTGGGCTACTTTATTGGACGAGATCGATGTGGATGATATGACATTGCGGTTTTGCGATGCTATTTGCACCTGGCCGAACGAGAATCTTTCCAGAATTAGACCTCCTTCAAAACTTGTCTGGAGTAATAGTTAGTTGCACAGATTGAAACGGCATCGAAACGCAAAGCAGAGACTACTTCGTAAGCAACGAACACCGCAGAATATACGCGCTTTTAAATTTGCCAGTGATGCATACCGTAGACTAAATAGTTCTCTCTACAAATCACACGTACTGCGGACGCAATTCAGATTGCGAACTAATCCAAAATGCTTTTGGACATTCGTAAACTCTAAGAAGAAAGGATCTTCTATTCCTTCTAGTGTGTTCTTGGGCGGAACGGAATCATCAACTGTTACTGAATCTTGTGAATTGTTTGCTGATCATTTTTCTTCTCTGTTCGCCAGTGGATGTGCCACGCAGTCTGATGCTGAAATAGCTGCGTCAGGTATCACCGATGGTGCTATTGATCTGGACGTTTTTGATATCACTCCCGACATGGTCATTTCTGGTGCAAAGAAATTGAAGAGTTCTTACTCACCTGGTCCCGATGGTGTTCCGGCTATTATTTTCTGTCGCTACTGCTCTTACCGTGCCTCTAAGTCGAATTTTCACCAAATTGTTTGAGCAACGGAAACTCGATGTACTGATAAATTGACTTCATGGTTAAGCTCATCTCTAACAGACCGTACTTTGTCAAGCTGGATGCCACAGTTTCACATGCATTCAGTAATATTTCTGGTGTTCCGCAAGGCAGTAGCCTGGGGCCATTGCTATTCGCATTGTACTTTAACAACATTGCCATTCTGCTTGGTTCAGGATGCACTGTACTGCGCGTTGGTACGGCCAATACTTGAGAATGCCTGTGTGATCTGAAATCCTCATAACATGTGTTGGAAAGCCAGAATAGAACATGTTCAACGAAGACTTGTTCGTATCGCCCTGAGACATCTACCCTGGCGTCTACCTCACAATCTTCCCCGCTACATAGACCGATGTCAGCTTCTAGATTTGGAGACATTAGAGAGTCGTCGAAGGATTCAACAAGCAACTTTTATGGCCAAACTGCTTAACAACGAAATAGATTCCCCGGCTCTGCTGTCCCGTATTGATTTTCGTGCTTCACGTAGACAGCTTCGCTCATCGAATTTACTGACAACCAGATTCCATCGGACTACGTACGGGTTTTATCAACCACTGACGTCATGCATCCGCACCTTTACGCTGGTCGAAGAATTGTTTGACTTTGGAGACGTTTCTTCACGCGTCGTATTAGTAGAAGACTGACAAGGTCTAGGATGCTGCAATAGTTTTGTTCTAGATTTAAGTTTCATATTCATGTAGATAATATAAAAATTGTCAGATGAATCGACCAAAATACAAATACAAATTTTCCAGGTGTCAAACCAGAATTTGGCTAAGCTTGTGTGAGTGCCAACGTGGTCTTGCTGGAACATGTTTGCATTTCGCTTTGAATTGAACCAAGCAGAAGCAGCTGTTCAGAACTTCAACGGAATCGGACGAGCTCATCTTGCAAAGAATGAATGCCAGTTTAGGCTTTCCAGACGCACAAAACCCAATCCACAGAAGATCCTCCTTCGAAATTCACTGAAGAGAAGCACTCTGTTTTCTTTCGTAAGCCTCCCCAATAGCCCGTAGATCTATCATTGGAGCCATCTAAATTGAAATTTGTTCGTTTGCAGCGGAAAAACAAATATGAGAATAATGAAAAGCTGAAAAACTATAATTGCATCAATTTTTAAAATGAAAACGTTAAAATCACGAAAATTTTACCGTGTTTCACTGACCTATCATTCTGAGCTTGGCAAATTCTGGACGTTTTTGTTTATGCATGTGGGTTACATTTGAAGCTTTGTTCATTTCAGATAAAATAATATACAAACTGGTAGATTCTGTATGGTCTAGTATGGAATTTGAAGCCAATTTCTCAATTGATCGTTTAAATACTTACGTACTTACTGATAACTTCGGTTTCTTAACTTTAGTTTGATCATTGCATAGTTTTCTGGGTCCTTCAAAAATTTTTTTTTGTATGCCAGAAGGGCATTGGGTTAAAAGGCCACTGCGACAGTCTTAATGATCGTCTTTTGTGGCAGGTCCCGATTGCTGTACACAGTTTACGGATCACTCATACCCATTGATGGAGTTGAGCGGAATAGTTGTAATCCTGTGCCCCAATTCGGTCCTACATGGTTTATAAATGGTTCTTCAAAATAGTTCTTACCACTTTTATTGATCTACTGAATGTACATCCGATTTTTCTAATTGATGACCTTCCCTCTCACAGGCTTCAATCATTCCCATATCTTTCACACTCAAAACTCTTTATTGTGGCATTTTTAAGCCATCTGATCGTATGAATTTTTTAAAACTAACTTAACCCAAGAATCGTGACTATTCTCTCCGTGCAGCTATAGCAAAATGAACACCTGGTTTATTGAAAACACGTGTTTTTGACAGATGCATGGAAACGTATTTTGTACTAATACTAACACAGAGACACGGATTACCCGATAAAAATTGTCGATCAGACGTCGTCCGACACAAGCAAACCTTTTGTTTACATCCATTCGACGTCGATCGAATAATTCTTACTAGATATGTAGGTATATTAATTTAGCCGCAAATATAGTTTATTGTGTACATATAAAAATGAGGCAAATATAGAGAAAGAAACCGCAGTGCATTAGAGTATTAGAGATTTGTAATCTAAAATGATTATTAAATCATCAACTAACTATAATTTCTATTCAGGTTACGATCGGTATTTTGATCGAATCCCAGTTCCGCATTCCTTTCACATACGAGCGATGACTTGGCCTGAATTTATTATGGCATTTTGAGCTCGCTGCAACTGTTTTCATCATTATAAACCAACACAAATGTTTCAGCGATTCCTATCTATTAATCTTCTTACCGTTGACTATATTCGAGACCTTGCACTTGAGCTTGAATTCGCAGTATTAGAATGGTTCAACAATTAATTTTCTTAGAATAACACTGAATACTGGATTTTCAAAAGTGTGTACTTTTTAGGTAAACAAACCGTTGATTTTTAGTAAAACCATGCCGATACAAATACGGCTCTTCACAATAAATGAACTTTTGTGGAATAAATGAATAATCATTAAAATCGATCCACTCAACTCAAAAAAACGAACTGCATCCTGACCCACCCTACACAGCGTGCACATCGCCTCACACCCGAGATCCCGATCCATAGGTCATCCAAACATTACGTAAACCACCTCATCTCGCAGTACAATCAGCGATCGCTGTAACGTACACATAGCTGCTCGATGACAATTACGTGCTGACAATAATAAATGACCGATTCGATTAGAGGCGGAAAATTCGCTCACTGCACATCAGCGGTGTTTCGACGCTGTAAATCGATTAGCAACAGTTATTTGCCGGCTATGAAAATATTTTCGAATTCTTTCGCAAAGCAGGAATCAAACGCAAAAAAACAAGTTGCTAAGCGAACTTGCTAATTACACTACCGAAAATAGTATCCACGAACATCGGCTCATGATCGGTGTGAAGATTAGTGTTGACTGGCCAAATTTGAGCCGGTGCCGTTTTTTTTTTCATACCGCGGAACGCCTACAGTGATCGCCAGTATCGGTACTTCGGTGCGCAACTTTGTGCCGGGAAAACGTCCGCCTCTATTGCTGTCTATGGCAAAAATGGGGTTGGTTGGTGGCTTTCGAATAAAAAAGAAACACCACTTTACTTACCATTTCGGGTTGTGCCAAACAGTCTGTCAGATTGCTGGGTAAATATACGTACAGCAAAAAGGGGGACACTGCTGTGCTGGTAGGCGAAACAGTTATTCAATGTTTGATAATTGACCGTGACAGTGACTCTGCAGGGTCTAATGGGACGGCCGGTTTACTGTCCCGTCCGTCGGAGAATCAACACACTCCGAGCTGATGACGTTTTGTTTGACGAGCTCCTCTAGTAAGAGGTGTCCGTTAAGTGTTTGTTGGGCTGACGTTTATTTGTTCAGCTCCGTTGGCTTCCCAACCCCAGAGGAAAGTTCGAAATCGTGAACAGTGTCGATTTGAATGGTCTCCCCTGATTAGAGGGATTGTGATCGATGGCTGTGCACTGATTTTGGTGTTGTTTTTTTCGCGGTTCCATCGCTTGAAGATTGATAACTTGCCTCTCTGGGGTCTTAATGAAAGAACATCACTGCCTGTTAATTAAATTAGCGAGTCAGCCGAGAGGTATTACACGTAGGCATGTGTCTCTAGTACGAAGAGTTGATTGTTTATGTTTACGTTTAAAGCAACTGATATCTTATCGTAGCTTGTTTTGACAGCATGCTCGAATCTAAATGATCGTTTCAACATTGAATCGCGGCAGGTCTATATAGATAAAAGCATAATTTACAAACAAATATATCATGTCTGAAAAATCTCCTTCACAGCGATACGACGACGTTGGCAGCAGTATAAACTCAAACCGTTTAGATAAAAATGTTCGATAACACTTAAAAGTTGAGGCCTTCGCACACACGTTGTCCACTCATTCGCGTGTGCGATTTTGTCACCGTCGACGTCGTAAACCGGCCAGCTAATTTGAATATCAAACCTCTAGGCTTGAGGCGGTGATCGCGGCAAGATATGCTAGAGGGACAGTAGCATATATACGTGTATAAGTAGATAAAATCAAGTGATTATACCCTACAATCAACGTAGCTTGCGAAGCGTGGAATCAACGTGCATAATTACACGGAGGTTCCTGTGCTGTGCTGTGACAGATTTGTCTTTTCACTCGATACGACTCAGTGAACGTGGGGGCAAAACGCTAGCATTGATCCGCGTTGTTGAAAGGGAAATGTTTACTTGGAACCAGGGTCCTCCACACTAATCATTGGTTATGATTGGTGGCTGCACTGGTTGGAAGTGATAATTAATTGTAACTGAATCGACTGAATATTGCAACCACTACTGGCAGCCATTTTCGATAGAAGCTGCAGCTGTCAAATTGTCAAACTGTGTGCTTTATCGATTGATGTGACACGAAGGTTTAACATATTGTAAGCATACAGACTTGAACCTAGCTTGTCACAAGTGCAGTGTTTCAAAACCAGTTTCATGTTAATTTTTGTTGTTCCGGTTTGAAAGATTTTGTTTGAATAGTTTAATATTGAATAATGCTTTGGTCTTAAAGATCTTAAGTTCCTCAATTAGTGTCGAATAATTTAATCTGAATACCTGCATAATAAATCAACTGAATCAGAGGAAAATACATCTCGCATAACAGTACAGTAATTATGATTTTGGAAACATGCATGTTTTTTTCGTTCCCAATAGCTTAAACATAAATCAAACAGACTTTTTCTCACTAGTATCACAAAGGGATACTACCCGATTCGGTGCCAACAGCCAAACTGTTTTCCATGCAGTTAGTTTTTACTTAACCCTTTGCTAATTCATTTTTCGCAGTCACTGGTGTCAGACACGCATTATGTATGACTCCAGTCTGTGTCTCTGCAGCAATCTACCTAGTGTGATGACGAGATGCTTTCTGATTCATTCTGAGCGTTTTCCGATGTTCCAATGTTTTCCTGAACAGTTGAGAAAAAAGCACTATGCGACTCCAGTGCATTATTGATATTTTCAATTTGAAACATAATTTCTTTAAAAATGTTACCTTAACAGTAAAATGAATAAATTGTGATATCCCAAGTAGCACTTGTAACTAATCATAAAAATAAAAAAATACAAAAAGGTTGCACAGCAGTTACATTTAGGATACTTGTAACGAGTTAGGTTACATAAAATTAAAAATAGTTACTTTTTAGTTTTCTATTGACAAAAATCTCAAAAAGTTACCAGGTAGTTACCAAATGACCAAATTGAAACCTTTTTTTCGAACTGTCAACAACTTGGTCGTCGCAAAACAGTCACCTTTCAGTTACGAGTTACCAAATAGTTATCAAGTGACACAAATGAAACCTTTTTCCAAACTGTCATCAACTTGCTGGTCGCAAAACAGTTAATTTTCCGTTACGAGCAGTTACGAAGTCAAAAAAAGTCGGCTAGTAACATTTTCGCAACAATTTGTTCACTGTTCCTTGTAAACACAACGAATTAAGGAAAAACTAGACCTGAAGAATATTGCTAATGGTAAAGATAAACAATTGGTACACGGGTTGTGAAATGCTCTTGTAAATGCGTTTATTTACTTAATTGATGGTACTTGGAATCTTCTCCGCCCAGACATTGGTATTAAGTAAACAAATGATGATTATTCTCAAACGTCAAAACGATCAAGTTACATCGAAACGAAACCGGCAATGAAAATAGGTTACAGTGTAACTTAGAAATGACGACATAAGAAATAAGTGACTACAACAGATTTAATATTGGTTACCGTATAACCGATACCGTAACCAGGTCGAAGACTAAGGTTACGTACAACTAGAATGTAACTGAAATGTAACCTTCTATGATTAACACTGGTGGTAACTGTTTTATTCAAACTGAAACTATTCTTTGATATTAAATTAACACTTTCTTTTCACAACAATCACTAAAAAAATACCTTTTTCCGATATCAACAATGTGAACAATGAACAATGGCTGCTTAAAATCATTTCATGCAATATGCCGAAAACGATACAAAACTTCAAGGACGATGGGGAAGTAGTTAGAACCAAAGGCAAAATGGCTATGAATTTTACTGTGATAGAAGTGATAGCGAAAACAACTTGATTTTCAATGGTTTCTAGGTGAATGCTCCACTGATTCATTATTGCTAAGAATAAATTTAAAAAATCAAAAAATGAAAATTTACAAAACATCAATTTTTCGAAGAAGTAAGTAACGAAAAGCTATATTAAATAAGAGCGCGTGAATTTTTCAAAGCTAGAATCATGCATTTCACCATAAATTTGAAACTGCATTAAAATTTGTGTTGAAATAATAATTTATACACTCTTCTATATTCAACAGTTAAATTTACTGCTTGACGTTGACAGCCATAAATTGAAATAATAAACCTGCTACATTTTCGCTATGCAATAAAAGTTACAAGATAACTAATTTGCCACCAATTGAAAGTCCATTTACAGTTTATGTGTAACTTCAATAGTAACCATTTTGTAACTATACATGTTACATATTGGTTATTGAGTAACTGTTAATGCAACCAGATTTAGTTACATAAGTTGCGCTATTTCGGTTACACTACTGTTATATTTTAGGTTACTGTAACCGAAGTTTTACATTTAAATTTGTCGCATATCAGCCGCTGCGACTCAATTGTGACAACGTGTGCTACTTGGGATGCTTTGTAAAAAATCTAAGCTTAAGTACCCAAAGTCATTTAGCAACTCAAAATTGAAAAATTAAAATTTAGAAGTTTACCTAGACGAATCGGCGGATTCTATGGAAAGGTGATCCGTCCCATGTCGTGCTAGATTTGGAATGAACTTGAAGAGCCATGTAAAATTGTTTCCTCCGTTATTGTTAAGAAGCGAGGAAGATTCTTATTTATATATTTCCAGACTTTCAGCAACATCCAACTTCCATGTTTTCAGGGGTTAGTGTATGGATATTCTCGAATATATGTTCCGCTACTTTGGACTTAAAATAAAAAAATATCCGTTTTCCTGCGTGTTTGTTAGCCTTGGTAATTTCAGCCGTGTGTTCCTTAAAACGAATACCCAAGCTCCTTTTAATTTGTTCAATGTTAACTTTTTTTCAATGGCTACAAGCAATTTTGTAAACCTTTGCTCTGTTTAATAATTCAATTTTATGTTTAGTAGACCCCAATCTATTTTCGATTTGGTTGTTCCTGCTGGTGTAGACAGTATCTAAACCAAATCTTATTAATTTTGCACGAAGGTGGTGCGTTAGAACCGTATCGTATTCCACGGCTACTCTTTTCAGATCTTCTGTTATCGGAGTTAGCGTGTTAAAAAATTTCCTATATTGGATCTTACTTTTCTTGTTGACAATGGCTTGGATGGCATTTCTACTACATATAGCCATTTAGCCTAGCAACTTCAAAAATGTAGTTCATTTCAATCTGTCTCGCTTCTCTACTAAGGGGCAGCGATTCCATCTGATGGACCATGTGATGAAAAGACGCTATCTTCTGTTGAAAAGAGTAATTTGAGGTGCTAGGTATTACCCTTTTAGTGTTCGTGGGCTTCCTATACAATTCAAATTCAAAACTGCCAAATTTTCTTATCACAATGACATCTAAGAACGGCAGTCTACCGTTTTGTTCAACTTCGATTGTGAATTTGATGTCATTGTGGAAATTATTGATAATATCTAAAAAGTTATTAATTTCTTCTTTTTTGAAGTTACAAAAAATGCCGTTAACATATCTCCACCAGCGGTTTGGAAGGAGACTACTTTCTTTTAATTTATTCTCTATGTTCGCCATGAAAAGCTCACATAGAAAAGGTGAGAGGGGGTTCCCCATTGGGGCCCCTTTCATTTGTTTGAAAAATTTTCCCCTGAATGTGAAGTAATTTTCTTCCATGCATGTCTGGTTAATCCATGTCTGGTTAATAGCAAATATTTATTAAATTTGGTTTTCCAATTACTGTCACTGTATTGGGTTAGTGAACAGCCTATTAAAATATTTAAGGTTTCATTCACTGGTACACTTGGGAACAACGCTGCCACGTCGTATGAGACCATTTTCTCCCCTATGTCAATATGTCCAGAAGACCTTAATTTTTCTACGAAATCTCCTGTGCTCATAACCGATCGACTCGGAAAGTTCTTTGCCATGGGCTGGAATTCGTTCACTAGTCATTTTGCTCATTTTTCTGTTGGCGCTCCCACTGCGGAAACAATTTCCCTCATCTAATTCCCGGGTTTGTGAATTTTCGGTAAACCCTTTATTCTGGGTAAAATAGGGTTTGAACATCGAAGGTTTTTCCATGCATCTCCTCTGAAGGGTTTGCAATCTTTCATTACAATATCAACACGTTTCACATCTTACCGTCAGGAGCCACTTTACTGACGATTGAATCTACGAATAGTGGCCTATCTATGTTCTTTATTAATCTAAGCTTTAAGACAACTTTAAGGGTTATTGGCTTGTATTCGCCATTCTAGTTGAACATCCCTTTTCTTGGTAAGGAAAAGAAAGGCTCTTCCTTTTCCTAGGCTCTCTGCTATAGACTCCTCCTCCTAGAGGTAACTGAGAGTGGCCTTTTTGAATAGTTATTTTCACTTGATTCTACGACCACGTAAGCCAGACCAAAAGCTCGGGCAGAGTCTCCCCATAATAGGAACCATTTTGACGTAGGACAAAAGTACGCTTAATCTAAATACGAGGTAGTGTCTGGAACACAACCTTTCTAATTTTTAAGCACTTTTCTAGCAAGTGTCATCCTCGGCTCATATTCTTACCCGCGATTACTGCAAAGTGCCGTATAACCGGTAGATGTCCACATGAGTCAATTGCGGCAAGTCGTAGGGGAAATGCGTATCTGTCAGAATAAAATGAGTAGCAGTGTTTAACCGAGAAGAAGTTTGTTAATCTACGCTAAGCGATTTTTTATCCGTATCTTTAATTTCGAATCTACAGACTGTTGCGTTCATTTTGATAAGAATTTTTTAACTATCCTTTCATGCGAAGTGAATGAAAGATATCCTATACTTAATTCTTGCAAAAATTCACCTAACATCTTGTTTTTTTTCACTGAAACAAACTTTTTTTCGTTTTGTTGGTAGACATTTGGAGAAGACTCTTATAACTTCTGAGGCTTGCAAAGAAAACATAGCCCGAGAATAAAAAAGCTAAAGAAAACTAAATTTTATTTTTTTCGTTCGTCTTCTTTTCCATTTTCCCATGTTGATATAGTTTTAGAACTGATTAACTTCTTCTGCGGTTGAGGTGATAAAATCAAACAATAATTTACTCAAATAAATGCTAGCGAATAATATTAATCGTGTTTATTAGTGATTACTACGGGTGACTTTGTCCAAACTGACTCAAAACAGTACGATAAAAATATACAGAAATAATCGAAAACCCTGCCCTACTTTTCTTATAAAATTTATAAAATAAACAAGAAATAAATTAAATATTAATAAAAGTTAAATGAAAAGTAGGGCAGGGTTTTCGATTATTTCTGTATATTTTTATCGTACTGTTTTGAGTCAGTTTGGACAAAGTCACCCGTAGTAATCACTAATAAACACGATTAATATTATTCGCTAGCATTTATTTGAGTAAATTATTGTTTGATTTTATCACCTCAACCGCAGAAGAAAACGTAACCCTAACAGTTGGCTAGACTTTTCGACCAGCGACCATTGTTTAGAGACGGGCGAAAGACCGACGACAATAGACAGACTGTCTGGATTCCTGCAGCCAAACGGGAAGACAACGGTCAACGACTGGAATACTTTTGAAAGTTTTGTCGAAAAGCAGGTCACAGACAGTGTTGGACTTATGTTTTTCGTGCCAAATGAAAAACAAAATCAAATTCATTTTCTTAATATTTTTCTGGTAATTTATTCAACATTGTCCCTATTACTCCACATATTAATACACAGACTCAGTGTGTCAAGTAAATCAATTAGACTTTGGTCAAAAAGAGTTAAGGAAATTATTCCCAAATGATGATCGCCAATCATCACCTACCAGTTATCGTTATATTAGCATAATCGTTATTCTGATGTTGATTCAGAACGAAAATTGAGGAATAACCCTTCACTCGTTCGAAAAGCAAAGGATTCTATAATTCAGGAGGCATGACGACAGTTCCATTCATGAAGCGGCGGCTACCGCAAAGAGAGATAACGCATCACTTGGTTTCAAAAGCGGAGGAAAATGCCGACAGCAAAGCAAAAAAAAACAAATGAAAAGTGATCCTCATAATCATCATTATCATCATCACCACCACCATCATCTTGAACAACAACAGCAGCAGCAGCATTAGCAAAGCAAAGGGAGCCAGCCGGGAAAAAGACAGGTCTTTGCTACAACACCTTCTTGCTTCGGTGAACACCGGAGCAAACACACGGGAATTAAACGTGCGCAATCTGCTCTGATTATCTGTTTGATGGCCCGCCCCAACAACGGCGCAGTCTAATGACAGGACTGCGCAAGAGGCAACCAACCGCGCGCAAGTTTGCGGAAAAATGAAAGCCTTATACGCCAATAATGCGATTAAGCCGATAAGCATCTGTGCTTCGACCAGCGCCGGGGAGGGGAGCAGCGGAGGGAGGACGAATTAGTTGGGATTAGGTGTTATTAAATTATTATTACTTGTGCTTGTGTTGAGTACCCGGCGGTCTTCGGCTTCAGTTGCTGGATCGGTGCGATGATTATGATTGGCTTAAATCGATAGTGAGGTGTGTTTGCTTGAGAAAATTAGTGACACATTTGTTAGATGTATGAATGTGAAGTTGTGCTTTGTCACTTTTGCCGAGTGGATTAACCTGGCAGCTGCACCATTCGGCATAATGAAGCGAAAAATGTGTTAAATGTTTATTTGTGGAAGCATTTTCCATAGGAAAAATCTGTTTGCTCGAATGTTAACTCTTCGAATGAATGACCTGAGTTGAAATCGATAAGCGTTATCAGAATTTTGTTGACATGAAGCATATGTACAACGAACGATGATGAGCCAGTGAAACTCAAATTGGGAAAGATCAAGGTTGTAAGTCGACCAGGTGGTAGGCGGTTTATTTTCCGCTTCGCTGTCTATCCTGTAGCGATGGTTGTTTGTTTACTTTCGGCGAAATTTAATCTATTTGCGAAAACTCATCTAGCTGTGTGTGTACCCTTGGGCGGTGGAATACGGGAGCACTCATATGCTAAGGTGAAATATTTATTGCTGTTTTTTTTCTGCGTCGTGATATTAGGTACGGAAAGTTAGCGCGAGAGCTGGATAGAAAGCGGGTGAGATGCTTTTTCAACCGAGGAAAGTTCATTTCGATGGGAAGTGGCCCATAAATCAAGCCACCCTTGTCGGTTAAATACTGGGTTGAGTTTTATTTTATTTTTTTTTCTGCTGCGCATTTCACTGCCCGGAGCATATTTTTCCGCTCATCAATCTTGAAGATGGCACAGTTGAGCGGCGAACAGACAGCTTTTCGCGGCGTGCTGTAAAGAGCGATTACTTTGTGGAAAACAGGTCGGTGACATTTAGTGATAAACTTGTTTATAGCTTGCAGGCAGTTGATCGCATTTTTGTTGCAGTGTTTGACAGTGCATTGCATCCAAGCTGTCAATGTTTCTTTCTTGTCGCACATTCCAGTGTTCAACTTATCAATAGCACGTAACGGGAACTTGAAAAGCTTGCCAGCCGGCAGCTGCGAAACCAGAAAAAGTAACTGCGATTGATATTAATTGCTACGATTCGATCCATTCGGTTGGTGCCAGTTTGTCAGTTTTGCGACGTATTGTAGAAAACATTGCCAAAGTTTGATTGGTTTTAAACATATCGAAGTGACATATCAACCTGTTCTTTCAAATGAGACGACTTTAGAGAAAAAAAAATTAACACATAACGTGTGCCGATCGACATTGCCTCTGGTATTTATCGTGAGATCGTTGAAATTCCTAGTTGTGCATTAGTCACCCCCACATTATTGCCCCGAGATAAATCTGTCAGCGAATCGAGGCGAATGATTGCTGCGAAGTGTACTGAATCAGAACGCATTACGGATTTCAAGGCTGTCCCGTATGGCTGCCACTCACAATTACGACCGATTAGATATAGTTGCAATTAATTATCAACACTCGTTCTCTCGTTAGTCCGGTACGGTATCCGACCGGATCATACTTTGCCACGGAGCATGCCATGTTTTCAGTTTTGATCGGGTTTTACAGCCGCCCCGAGGAGCGAACCACCGCACCGCCTCAATCAAGCCAAGCAAATCGGAAATGAAATTCAATTTGATTTTTAATTCTGCTGGTCTTCATTTTTCCACTTCGCTTGACCGCTGGCAGCTGTTGACGACCGGCAAGCCGGGTAAATTGGTTTTTCTTATGCACAGCTTATTTTATCTTGTTTTCGCGGGGCCAAGCCTAATTGAATTTTACGCTTGAACTTACGACCGAGCTTTTCTTCCGAAGAGGTTTGTTTCATTCGGGCAGTCAATCCAGAATCACAAGGTCAATCTCTAACCAGGTGGTCTCTATAGCACCGCAGAGCAACTACTCAGTAGGCTGTTTAGTACAGCTCATGCTCGATCATTAAACTGATCACAGGGTCTCCGTTCATAGCGCAAAGTAAGCGCAAAGCTCAGCGAATCATTCAGCCATGATTCAGCCCTCAATCGATTCCATTGAATCCGCGTTTGAAGCTACGATGTAATCCTATAATTGCTCAAACGTCGGATTTATGAGACCTAAATCCAAACAATTCAAATCAACTAAACGCCGTTTGCAAGTTTGCTTATTTCGCTCTAACGGCGGTGAAGATCGCCATCCTCATCGTCGTCGTCGCCATCGCTCTTCAACGATCTATCGATTATGTTTTCCTGTTTTGATTGATCTTTTGTACGGAGGATAAAAAGAAACATGAAATTATACACAATACCACCCTTTGTCCCGCTCTCGTCTACCACCGGCAGCCACTTCCAACGCACTCTGTTCCACCCCGAACGTGCTGATATTTGCTGTTATTAAAGTTTGCGTTTCTATTAATGGATAATAAAGAGCGAACTTATCGCAAAATAAAGACGCCATTTTTCCGCTTTGAAAACAGAACCGTAGCCAGTTTTAAAATTTGAAACAATTTCTTATAGAATTGCTTCTTTTCCCGCATGTTGTCGTCCCTTTTACAGTTTTAGCATCACAAGAGTCTTTCCAATCATTCTATTCATAAGTTCAAATAGTGAATTGTGCGACATCACATGGCAATCGGCTTCGTGACGCAATTTGAAACGCAATAAAAAGTCAATGCTAGTTTGGCTAGATTTTTCTCCGACTGCTGAAGAGTGTCAAATGGTTTGGATAATTGCAAAGAACATAAATTTTTACGACTTTCCTAAGGACTAACTTCGCCTAACCACCAATTATTTCTGATTTTACAGTATCATCGACTCGCAGCAACTGCTGAGCTGCTATTTGCCGATTATAGCACTTAGTTTTTTTCGCTATTATCAGCTGCCGGGGGGTAACCACTTTGCAACAAAAACGACCAACATACATTCGTTAATACCTTTCAAAATGTTGTTTATGTGCGCCGTGAGAAAAACATTTCAGCCCCTTTTCCTGGCCCCCAAATCCCGTTCAGTGCTGCCACTGGTACTACTGCTGTGTGTGTGCGGAGTGATGTGGAGCGACTTCAAGATGACAAATCACTCTCCAACTCAGCTCCACCACTTGGCGATCGTTGCTTCGGGTTAAAAATTTTACGAAAAATTTAAAATGGTATGTCTGGAAGTCAACTTCAACCAGTCACCAGTACTTGCGTTCAACATGCATACATGCTCGGCTGAGGACTCCCCTGACGAGCGACGGATTTTATGTAAATTTGAGCAAACATTATGTCACATTCTCTTAACGGATGATAAATGGGTTGCGGTTATACAAACGGGCGGTGGAGCACCAAATGCCGAAACGTCACACGGACGACTAAAGGATTTCTCGGAAAAATGCCAAAGACTACATTTTGGAGTAGCTTGCGAACGGTAAGAGACTGTGTTCCTGTTCGACAAACAGATTAATCGATTTTTGTTGACGCACAATTTTGCCTAATTTATTCGCATCACACATCAGCATTATGATGCGAGCCCCAAGGCGAGTGGGAAAAGTTGATCTGCTCGTGACGTGCACCGTGTATGTAAATGATGATAAAAAATGCACTGCAAGGTAGAAAAATTGCCAACAATTAGCGTCCTTTGAGCTAAGAACAGTGATTTTTTTTGCTCCTCGTTGTGGCAGCCTCGATGTGGCTGCCACTCTTCATATTCTGAACTGTCCGCGGGTCCGCTTCGGCGGGTTTGATACTCTGCGAACTCGACGCGACACACGAGCCTTGCCCCCGCAAGGGATCGGGGAATAGGAATGCCAGTTTTCCGAGTGCCGCGCAACAGTCGATCGTCATAAATCAACAGTCGCAGCGTGTAGAATAATTCATACATAATGTGCTTAAAAGATTTATAGCAATAACGATAATATATGCCAGCAGAAAGTGATGTGGCAGACGGAATCGAGAATCGTGCTTTGATTTAAACGTAATATGTTCTCTTCTTTCTATTCCTATGTCTAGTAACAATATGTTGTGTCCTATAGCACGACCGAGGAACAACGAATTCAAAATTCGTGCTATTCATGAATATATCAGAAGGAAAAAGAAGCAGCTATGGTTTAAATCGTATTCCCTTTAATTACATATCATAACATATCAGATGATCAGATAAGATGGTGTGTCCAGTGCTCCAATAGTTTCAAAGTTGTTTATCACAATTTACGTAAATTTTGTTGATTATAAAAATTCACGTCGTTTTACTCAGAAAAAAAAACAGAAACGTAATGAAAATAACAAATAATAATAGAGGACAATGATCATAAAATTTGAATATTTATTCGTCAAGCATTTGTAGACTACATACAATAATATCATTACAATGTTTACTTACATGCTATACATTAATCCTATGCTAAATCGTAGTTTAATTTGGATTCTAGACATAGTGATGTCAATTCTTTCACAATTTTAATTATAAAGGCGCATCACGTTATTGACAGGTCCACTTAGTGATGTCCGAAATTTTCAATTATTCGATTACCGATTAATTGGTGAGCGTTGTCAGCACTAATCGATTAATTCAACTATTCGTGTTAGTTGTGTTCGATTAAAAATATTCGAATATTTCTTTGAATAATTCGATTAATCGAACGATTATGAACGATTAACGAGCATTATTCGGGCGTTATTCGTACTCATTGAACTATTCGATTAATTCAACTACTCGTGCTGGCAGTATTCGATTAAAAATTATTCGAATATTCCATGTGTTATTCGATTAGTTGAATTAATCGAACGATTAACGGACATCACTAGGTCCACTTTGCGCATAATTGGTATTATATGATTTTTCCATAAATATTTTTCGAGTTCTAAGGTTACGACACGGCGCATAAAAGTTTAATTGAGAAAGCAATTCTGCTGACTGGATGCGCTGAGAAATAATGTCATTGATAAAGTAAAGTATTGCATGTTCGCAACGTTCTTTACTATACAGATGAGCATGCAACGTGCTTCATAAGATGGTAATGGAAATGTTGTCTAGTTAAGTTTTCGAAGCGCGTATAGTAGAAATTGTTTCTGAACAGATTCAATGCGTCCTTCGTGTAACGCAGTGTGTGGGTGCCATACAATATTGGAATATTCCAGAATAGGTCTTACGTATGTAACGTATAAAAGTTTTATTGTGTCGGATCTTTAAAATTATGACTGAAGCGTTTGATAAAACCCAGCATTGTATTTGCTTTGTTAATAATGGTATTGTGATGTCCTGTAAATGTTAATTTTGAGTCTAAGATTATTCCTAGATCCTTTACAATTTTACATTTTGGTACAATATTGTTTCCTAAGTATATGTCAATAGAAGGAGTCTGAATTCTCCTGCTAAATGCTATTGAGTTACATTTTTTTATTCAGGTTTAGTAAAGATTTGATGCACCAAGTGTTGAATACATTGACTTTATTCTAAAATACTGTCACGGGCATTTTTTATTTCCATGTATATATATTTTCATGTCGTCCGCATATACAAGTACTTTTGAGTGGTTAAGTATAAAGGAAATGTCATTTACATGTAAAATGAAAAGAAGTTGCCCTAAACGGGAACCTTGGGGAACCCCAGAGGTGACTTGAATAGTGTCCGAGGGAGCATTTTAAAAGCGAGCAATTTGTTTAGTTACGTTCGGTTACGTTACGTTTTAGTTAGGGTTTCGGTTCTATTACAATTTTTGCTAATTTGAAGACTAGTAACTAGATTCAAATACTTTAGGAATGCAAGAGATAATGGCAATTCCACGGTAGTTTCGGATGTCTGATTTTGTTCCTGATACATACACATACTATTCATATGCGTATAATTTTTATGTGTATAATTGCACATACTATTCATGAGCGTATAATTTTTATGTGTATTTCTGGGATTACAAGAAATTTTGCTGAAGACAGTAACCTTCTGTCTCTTCAGCAAAGATAGAAAAATCCTATTTCTCATAAACGAAAAATCGTTAAAATCATTTTTTCTATTTTAGCTATTTTTGTAGTTGCTGTATAACTTTTTCTGTTTTACAAAGTTGTTTTACAAAGTAAAAATACACAACATTGCTGAATATAGTATACCTCTATCTTTGCTTGTTTAGGAACTATAGAACTTTTACTATAAAAATACACTAGTTTTGACCCCAAATTACTCGCAAGAAGGCATCATTTTATTCAAAAACTCTACCCAGAGAATCAGAATAGTTTCAAGCAGGCTGAAAAGTTTTATAGATCATGTTCAAAAGCACAAAAGTTAAACAAAATTTGTAGGCTGTCAAAATCGGGATAAAAAGCTGATAAAATCGGGGGAAGACAAAATCGGAACATTAATGTGTATACTTCTTGAAAGAAATTTGCAAAAAGATTGCAGCTTTCATTAGTGTTGTTTCCAATAAGCCCGTCAAGTTTCACTTTGGATGGGAAATAACTACTTTTCAATTTAGTATTTACATAGTTTGTTGGGCATGATTTGACTCCATTTTCGACTTTACTATTATATTCTTCATAAATACAGCTCACAAAATGTAGACAGGCGCTTATTGAAACACTTTGCTGTTTTGAATCGATTGCTTAGGTCACTCACTAACATTAATTTATTCTAAGTTACCGTGGGAGTAGATCCAACTTTTTCGTAAAGATTCCTTTTCTTTTGTAGTATACACTGTATATATAAAAGTGATCGTGACTATGTTTGTAAGTTCCGCCATAACTCTAGAACACCTTGACCGTTCTCTTTGGTACTCGGTACATATGTTCCTTGACGCAAGGGAATCAGCATTGGTGGTTTACGAAAGGGGGGAGGGGGTTCCTCATCAAGGGGGGAGGGCCAAATAAGTAGAAGGGGCTAAGATTCTGTTGCATTTACACCGATTGCAGTTACGCAAGTGGAACGTGACCAACACAAGGAACGTGAGTGAAAGTTGGCATACATCTTTTTTTGACATAAAAGAATCAGCGTAGGAGGGCTAACAAAAGGGGAGGCGGTCTCGTACAAGAGGGGAGGGAAGTTCAAATAGGTAAAGAAGTGAGTTTCTTTTGCATTTGGAACGTTAGCAGTTATACAGGTGGTTGGACGACAAAAGGATACTTCTGAGAGAGGGAATAGGGTGGCCATTGACAATTATAAAAACCTTTGTCACGCTTTATAGGGATTACCGAAAAGCAGACGGATTTACAAGTGGCTGGGCAACAAAGGGAGAGCTGAAAAAGGGTGGACACATTCGAATGAAGAAAAATGGTTTTATTGCGGGTATTATGAGAATTTTTGTTACAACGACAGATGTACTAGTGGATGAGAGGCAAAGGAGCCCCGAGTAAGATCGGGCAATCAGCTAGTTAGGTCTATCTAAAGGGTGTCCCACATCAAAATAAAAGGAAGAAACGCTGTAGAAAATTACTCACTGGGTATTTTCTCTTGAAAATTTGGGTAGAAGTAGTTTAGAGTGTATTGTTTACACTGTACTTTTATCGCGGTCAGTTTTTCGAAAATGGGAAAAAATGGTGTCAGCTACTGTACCTCACCACTCAAGTTTGATGTTCCGGAGGAAGTAAGGATGCAAAAACTTTCATAGTTTTCCAAGAAATACATAATGTGGCAAACGGAGTGCGCCGTGACTACCGGGACTGTAAACGGGCAGATCTACCCCAAGGAGTGTCTACAGAAACGTCCGCTTCCTCTGTCGAAGCAACATAAGGGCCCTACGATCTTCTGCTCGGATCTACCTTCGTGCCAATATTCAAAGGATGTATTGGGTTGGTACGAAGCCAACGGAGTCACTTTCTAGCCCAAGGACACGAACGCCCACAACGCCTCGGAACTAAGGCCCATCGAAAAATACTGGGCTATTATGAAACAGGTAATATGGGATGTTTCCGTATTACCTGTTTCATAATAGCCCAGTCAAAAGAAGGTCATATCTGAGAAAGACATGAAGAAAAAGTGGGTTTCCGTACAGAACATACTGCAGCCAGATGTTGTTCAAAACTTTTTGAGTGGAGTTAAGCGTAAGGCGCGAGCAGACAGTTGTGGTATTGAAGTTGTATGAAATAAATATGCCAAAAGCTTACTAATGGGTTATATTTTATTGTGTGAAAGATTGAAAAGGATCGGTCTATTAGGTAATTTTCTACAGTGTTTCTTCTGTGATGCAATTTGATGTGGGACACCCTTTTTACATAATTTTATCAAATTTTTCTTGAGTGAGTGGCTGAGTACAAAACCCTTATTAGACCGTGACGCTGCTCACGGAGCACACACACGCCTTACCGTGTTCCATCGGAAGGCACTGCGGGCGATATTTGGCGGAGTACAAACTGAAAGCGGAGAGCGGCGGAGACGTATGAATCACGAGCTACAGGCACTGCTTGAAGAGATTCTCAACATGCATCGGGCGAATTGTGGGCCGGACACGTCGTAAGGATGCCGGACGAAATTGGTTCTCTTCAATAACACCGCCGGTACCAGGAACCGACGTTACGAGTAGCCTAAGATCGAGTTGAATGGCGACTGACGACTGCTTGAAACAGCACGAGCCACCTCGGCTCTAGGCTGCCATGAAACAAACTCGGATATTATTACGCATTTGAATTCATAGGGTTTCGGTTAAAATTAGCAAAAGGCTCGAAAAGTTATTTTTTAAAAAAGCCCTTTATTTTCACAAAAAACTATAACGTTTTAGTACCATTTTTGCAGTGGACTTAAATTCTACCAAACTTTACATTTATACAGTTTTTGCTTTCGGACCGATACGCTTAATCACCTTCTGGTTATTGGTTAGCTTCCATTATCCTCTCTGACCACCATTTGCCTTTACTTGTAGGGATCACGTGAAGATCTCGACGACCGACCCCGGAGCGTTGTTGCTAGAAAACACCCTGAGCGCGTATCACGCGGACCCGATCTGTCAGGCCATAAATTTTCGCGACAGTTTGCCGAATCGCGTGCACATCTCCTACGGTAGTCCCACCCTACGGAGGCAGACCAAGCCGAAATCGGAACGGCAATTCACGACTTTACGGTAGCTTAATTTATTAATCAAATATAGGCACGGGAGAGCGAAAGATCCGAACAGAGCCGTCGAAAGGAAGCGTGAACAGGCAAGTGTAGGGAAATCGATTTTGTCGGCTTGTTTTTGTTTTATTTCTTTTCCTTCATCGTTCAGCTTCGTGCGCTTTTATTACCATATTCAGAGTGTAATTCAATCTACTGTCTTCTTGGCTTTGGTTGCGGCATGCAGTCATCAGCGAGTTCCGTCCGTGCAGGAGTGAGTGTGAGAGAAAGAAGGGTGGCCACTCTTTCGGTGCGGACTTGGACCATGCCACAGATTGTACGTAGTAAGACTGTTTCGTTTTTCGCTTGATTTTAATTTATTTCTTGGATATGTTCTGCGAGGACCGAGGACAGACGACGTCCCGATGCTGGAGCTTTGGACCCCGTTCGTTTCTTAGGAGGAATGTATTTCTATGCGGCATTCGTTCTACGACTGCACCGAACGGAGTACAAACAGAAAAATCAATTTTCCGCACGAGATCTCGGAAAGAGACAGCCGGCTGCGGCAAGAAATGAGCCCAAGATCTGCTGGCTGGCGGCGCGCCATTTACCTACTGGCTTCTGGGGCTGTGGCGAGCAGTTGTCGATATCTCGCAGTACCCGGCGGATGGTCGGCGCAGGTCTGCAGGCGCTGTTGAACACGCTTGTGAGGTAATAAATTAAGTACGCTTGCGAGCCCGTGCTGCCGTTGTTTAACGAGTTATTTATTAACTACAATATCATCATAAAGTTAATTGATTACAACAGCTATCGGAGACGATTTATCCTGGCCCTCCAAGAGCTGCAAGCTTGTTTGGTGCCGCGCTGCGGCTACGCGAAAGACAAGGTCGTTCAACCCAATTTAGCTCCGAGGCACTTGTCATAATCCAAGTCTTAATCACTTTTCAAACCCAGCTGCCTGTCTGAATGTCTGCCTACTGAAAGTTCAACACCAAAAAAAGAAGGAAAAATCCATTTCCCATAAAGCCGACAATATTTCTTAATGTTATGTTTGGTTGTCACATTCGAACTGAGCATGAAGATTTTCACAGAACAATAAAAACATGTACTGGTCGGGTGGAATGACGGCGTTGGAGTGAGGGCCAGTAATGGCCAAGGCTTCCGTCGTTTAGCGAAACGTGCTAAGTCCTCGTTGCTGGCTGTGTAATCGTCAGCCGTTATTTTTGGTCCAAGGGTTTTTTTGTTTAAATATTCACCCAAATTCTTAGAAAATTTGATATTTTTTTTTGTAATACAGAACATTGAAAGTTTTTTTTTATTTATAAAAATTCAAATGAAATAAATACCTGAAGAAAGTCGTGTTAGGAAACATGAAATATCATGTTTCTTGCAAATATAAACTCCCAAGTGTAGTGATGAAACCTTGCCTAACAGATTTTCAATGTCACGTTTATTTCAACTTTTGTGACCAGAATTGAATGGCAAAACCATCGCGTGGAAAGCAGTGATTTTGCACCCTCCCTAACGAATAGAAAAAAAAACGCATCAACTCTACTATTCAACACTTCACCTACCCCATAGCGGAACATATTCGAACAGATCGCGTTACATAGGTACTACGTCCATGACCTGGCGCAATGTTGATTGTTACCTCCAACGAAAACATATCCGCGCAGATAACATGCAACAGAGCGTGTAGAAGAAAAAGAAAACCCAAAACAACAAAATGAGCCAAATAGACAATCGTGAGTCAAACACAATCACGTGTAAGTGTCGTCGATGCTGCTGTTGTTGTTGCTATTTTACGTTCGAGGGATTCTTGGTTGATGTCGTTTACTTTTCTCCTGCGACTATTTTACTTCCAACCTTCCCCTTGTAGCTGACTGCACCCGCTACAATAACAACAACAATAATAATAACCAGTCTAAGAGGCCAGGCTGTTACTCGTTATTATTACCGCCCAGCAGTCCCCGGAATGGAGTTTCACATATGATGTCGAACGCAAGCTTTTCTTTACTTGTGTCCCGACAGTTTCAAGGAGCGCTGGAGGAAACCTATTCGGACGAGAGCCGCCCTCCAGTGGGGAAGAGAAACGAGGGCACCAAGGGATGCATTTAAGCGACATGCCACACAATAATAATATCACATTGCCCGTCGGTCGGGGGTTTTCTTTCGGTTCTTTAGTTTCTCGTTTCATTTTTCCTCTCCGAACTACTTTTCCCGAGTATCACCTCCGACCGCTATGGTCCCGGACACCACATTGTACCAGAGAAAAATTTTCAACATACGATCGGTATGATTCCGTTAAATGGAATGTAAACTAATGATATAAATGGCAGCTGGACATGCGAGACTTGCGAGTGCGGTATTGTGCAGCACCGGCCGGCCGGCACCCGGTTTGGCGAAATAGATTTTTGTTTGGTTATGGTCCAACCGCAAATGGGAAAACGAATGAAACATTGTACATTGCTTCCGCATCGAACAACGGAGCAGGCGAAAACAATTCCGTTGATTACAAACATGAGCATGGGGGATGCGGAACAGGGTGCCACAGGGAAGCAATATTGGCTTTTTCATAGACAATATTATTCTTAGTTCTATAATATACGAATATGCGAACTAATAAAATGCAGAACAACCCGTCAAGACGAACATTTTTCACTGTCCGCAATAAATTTTTCGCTCTGATTCGCATTTCGCGCCAGCAACGGCCGTCATCGGCCGAACGAAGAGTCGATCCTCACTCACTTCAGCGAGTTCGTCGCCATAGGCCACCACCGTTTCTTCTTCATTTTTTCTGCATTCGGAGCGCTTACGAGAGGGTCTCAAGATTTATTGAATTTTGTAACTGGACATTACGCGTCGGACATCGGCAGAAGGAAGCTGTCAGATCTGTGCAGCAACAATGCAATGAATGTTTATGAATATGTGGGCCTCGTTCGCATTGCTGGCAGCCCCCGGGTGCCGCAGCTGCATCGGCAACGCATTACTCTCCGGGTCAGCAGGAGACTACTATACACACTGTGATGAGTTTCTGGAAAGAAAATTAACTTGTGGGATGAAACCGTCCCGTAGGGGTCGGAGAGTCTCCGGTCGGTTAAGAGCAATCGCTCGGTTACGTGTTTCCTATCACTGCACTTTCCCGTTTCCCGAGCAATCGCGATGGGCGTGTTCAATTTCATTAATTTCAATAAACTGGAAGAAATCTTGTAACAGATAGGTAGTGCAGAGGTTCAGTTCGGTTGAAATATTGGTACCACCCATGCGATGTCATGACATTTACAGTGTATATTTTCATTTAGCTCGTATATTTTGAGGTAATAAACTAAAATATGTTCACTGTAATTGTAGGTAATCTATCCGATTTTTCTACTGTAACTAGTATTTAAGAGATAAAGAGGCACTTTGCCATTAAATCCCAAATTTTACGCCTACTTCATACTTTTCTTAACTTCGATTACAGCCTTAGGTTTCAAAATGGATTGAAAAATTATATTTGTCGAAATAAAAATTCACTCTAAATTTACGACTTTATTAAACATAATTAAAATCACACGTAGCAGTACCCTATATAAACTTTAGCAAATCGTTTTAACAATATTTTCAATATTCAATATCAATATTTTTGAACTAAAAAAATAGTATTGACCCAAACTGGAATTATTTAAATGTCAATAGATAATAAACTATGGCCAAATTCCGCACAAGTCACCTCAGGGGTCCCTAAGGTTCTCATTTGGAACATTCTTTTTGTTCCTGTTGCATCTGACAATTCATACAGATTTTTTTGGGGGTAGGAAGAAGACGTCAATATAATCCAGGTTAAAGATCACATATTTTAAACTCATCCTTATAGATGATGCGAAAACTTACGTTACGTACGTATCTAGCCATCCGGTAACTATTTTATTATTATTTATTTTTTTGCTTCATCCGACATTTGAAGATTTGATTTGACTGGGAAAAGCCGCCTTGAGCAACTTGCTACTCAAAGCGGCATAAAAACCCAGTATCTTTTAATAGGACAAAGGCAACACATAGTACCTGGCATAATTACATACATTTTTCAAATTACACCCAACATTCACTAAAAAGAAAATTCATTTTCACGTCGATTATATTCCAGCGCTATCTGCCGAATAGATTCATGAAGGTTGGTGCGGTGCGAGTTAAGACGTAGAAGCCGTTGGTTCCGTTGAGGTCGGAGCGAGGGCAGTATAGATGAAGTTGTGACAAAATAGCAGCACAGTCGAGAGTGCCCGACAGAATTTTATAAGCAGTCTTGGCTATAATAACTTTTCGCCGCTGCTCAAGAGGTAATACGCCAACAAGCAGTCAGAGTTCCTCAGGGTTTCTCCATAGCAGCATGCGACAAATTATGCGGATAAAGCACTTCTGAATCCGCTCAAAACGAAAAATCCAGTAATCGTAATGCGGATTCCAGACAACGCAGCCTGTCTCCAGAATAGAGCGAACCAAGGAGCAGTAAAGGGTACGTAAAGTACCAGGACCACTTAATTCACCGCCGATTCGGAAAATGCTTTCCAACTGACGATACGCCTTGTTAATAATAAAAACGTAATGCTGCCTGAATGACATTTGGTTATCCAATACGATGCCAAGGTCCGTCACACTATCACTGCGCTGTAGTGGTGTGCCGTCAATACAATAATGAAAAACTAACGGGTACTTTTTACGGGTAAAGCTGACAGTGCATTTCTGAATACTGATTAACATACGATTGGAGCTGCTCCAATTCACGAACATATCAACCAGTCAGTGGTTGTCTTAATTTGCAAATAAATTTTTCCGTCATCTGCATAGCACAACCTTGTTCCATGAGGCAATAGTCAAGTGACATCGTTAACGAACAGTGAAAATAATAGTGCTGGGCTAGCAAGATACCATGGTTAACACGATCGAATGCCGCTTTCAGATCAGTGTAAATGGCATCGACCTGATTACCCTGTTCCATAGTATGTAGACATAGCGAGGTGAACTCCAGTAAGTTTGTAGTCACTGATCGGCCCGGATGAAATCCGTGTTGCGATGTGGAAATACAGCATTTCACACAGAACAAGAGATGGCCATAGACAATTGCCTCAAAAATCTTAGAACAAGCGCATAGTGAAGTGATTCCATGGCACAGTAGTCCAAAAGGGCGAAAAGTGGAACTTTTTTCCTAGTGTGTTTTGTTCTCATTTTATCGTTTCTGGTTTTCAGCACTTTTGTTCGTATGAATATCCCCCTTAATCTAAAACTCCAAGAGATTCCAAGAGATTTGCGGTCCTTTGCAAAAACGTGTATTTTGTGCTTCGATAATTTCCTAGAATAATGTGTTATGCAACTAACCAAAGTTAAGAATGAAAAACTAATTTTTAAAGAAACTTCGAAGAATATACTTACCTATAGTTCAGCACGCGATAAAGATAGAAATTTTATTTTTTCAGGAAAGTTGCTTCTTTTTACATTATTCACAACTTTGCCGAATAGGCTATGTCTATATTTCGTAACACAAAAAAAGTTATTTTTTTATTTTCATAATAGTAAGCAATAACTACCTTTTGACAGTTTTGACAGGGGGATATTCATACGAACAAAAGTGCTGCAGACCGTAAATGACAAAATGAAAGCAAAAGACGCTAGGAAAAAAGTTCCACTTTTCGCCCTTTTGGACCACTGTGCACGGTAGTGCTTCACACTATGCTTATTGCCTTTTTTAAACACAGAAAACATGAACGACGACCTCCAACTTTCAGGAAATTTTTGCGCTCGTAGAGAAAGGTTGAATATAGTAGCGATTGGAGCTTTCAGGGTATCACAGCATTTTTTCAATAGGGCAGCAGGAATTCCGTCAGGTCCAGGGCAGTACGATTGTTTCATTTTATGAACAGCATTAGCAACGTCTTCTGCAACAACAATAAAAGGTCCAACTGAGAATTCGTTGTCAGGAACGTAAAACAGGGCATCTTCCAAGCCATCAAGCAAGACTGACTCCGTACAAAACACACTCTCGAAGTATTTAGTAAATAAAGCGCATTTACTACTAGTGGAGCATGCAACTTCATTATCCAAGAAAATAGTAGATGGAAGGCCGTCCTCTTTCAGGTAATCAGGAGCAGGGATGAAAAATCAATGATTTCGATCAAATCTTTGAGTTATCGCCACACGCACAGATCACGATCCGTACAGTACATGACAAACAGTGTATCTTTAGCATTGATCACAAGATTTTGCTCTCTAAACAATCTCACCAGTCAATCACAGTGCAGCGAGAAAAAAGGTTACTCATGTTGTTTGTATTGAGATGCATACACTGCACACAACCAATCATCCGTATCTTTTATATTTCTCAACGCAATCCTGCAGTGAACATGATCTGACATGTGGTTGATCATGATCTGTACAGATCGCGACAAAGTATTTGTCACTTACAAGTGGAGATGTCAATAAATCTGAATCTGATCGCTCCTATGATCTTGATCGCTAGAAGCGATTTTTTCCGGTCCTGACCATGAGACAAGCTGGACTATTAAACTACTGTAAGTAAAAGTGCTGAAATTCAAAATTAATTTTGTCACAAAAATCATGTTTATATCAAACAAACCAGGTTGTTGCTATTGCTGTTCGTTCGTTGAACGCCAGCTATTCACTTCTTAAAACTCAACATAAACGTCAGCAAAGTGCTGCTCTTACGCAGCATATCGGCAAACGATTCCATCGACATGCGGAAAAATCCACCGCATCTGAACTGCAATCCACGCTGACTTCGGGCAATTACCAGCATATACGAACGCGACATTCCACGAGATCGTTTCGCAAACCATGGTAGATCGTAGATAATTTCCGCTATCTGGCAGCACTGTTTGGAGTAAAATAGATTATAAAAATCAGTTCGATCTTTTAAAATTCACTAATTTACCTTACTTTCGAGGTTTTCAATATGATTACAAATGTACCAAAACTGCAAAAACAGCAAGGTGCCATGTGCTAAATAGCCCACCTCGAGACCCGAACCCCGTTCGTAGCCAAACATCACAATCACCAGAGCAATTATGGTTTGTGCCGGATAGTACTGAATGAAGAAGCTGGGAGATGTCAAATATTGCATATGTTCAAAACAATCAAAGTACTGCTGATGCTTTTGTACTGCTATTTTGAATTCATCCCTGAAATCCCCACCACTGGTTCCGAGTTCATCGAATATGTCGACCAATATTTCCAGTTCGGTTTTCATTGCATTGAGTAACGAATTGATCCAAACGAAATTCATCATCGTAGCTAAGGCGCACACTATGAACCACAAGCAACTTAACATACGGATAAACTCAGATACCAACTCAAGATCCGCACCCAAATCCATCCGAACTACGTACTCGGGTTTATCGTAGGCACCAGTTAGAAAAAACATAACAACATTCACGAAGCAGACTCCAACGGAGATCAAAGTGAACCAAACGTTAACCCGAAAACATTTGGCCCGTTTGTCCCAACAGTGGCGGAGATTTTTTGTCCGGTTCTGGCGTCCGTTTATGAACATTCGAACTATGTTCTGGTGCGTGCTGGTGCTGCGAATCACGTAGACCTGCATCAATGTCGTACCATAAGTCAAACACAGACCAAATGTGCCGAGAAAGTTATTCAGTCCTTCCCAGACAACGATGGTATTTCGCACCTTCCAGCACTGATGGAGGTAGAACAGAACGATCAATGCTGCCATTAAATCCCAGCCGAAACGTTTCTTCCGGTTCCATGATGGCATGTTGTAACCTACAATTCAATTGGTTCAAACATAAATTACTACCAAGTGAAATTTTTCACAACAAAAAGACTAAATTATACCAATCAAAGTTTCAAATGGTTTCAGTAGATGAAAGTAATCCGTATCCGCTTTAAGTTCGAATATCTTACTGCAGGATTTGCCTATAGGTTGTAAAAACTGCCGAACTTTGCTCTCCATTCTGTACCTATTCGAACACCGGTTAGAAAACGTCTAACTTCAGTTGTCTGAACTGAACACAGTCAAACTGCCGGGGCCTGGGAAAATCTGTCAACTAAAACAAGTGGCCAGGCTAATTTAATTGTTCAAAGTATTTTGATTTAACTTTTTTTTTTTTTGCATTGACTATCCACCCTGTACAAGCAGGTTTGCAGTTTTACCGTTCCTTTTAAGTTTTCGAAACAACTTTTATGACCGATGGGAAACTAAAATCTGTTCAAGCGCAAGGATGGTTCTGTTAGAAGTACCCAGTTCGAGAAAGTTCGATACCAATTTAATCGTTGTACGCAAACTGAAAGAACTTAATTGTTCTACGAATGAATGATTTAAAAAGTCCGGTTTTTGTCTGACCTCCCAACACAACGGCACGGTGCCTATTTTTATTGAAAACTTGGTTGCTAATAAATTAAACCCTGTAACGGGCAATATAGTAAAACTAATTAAACTAATCGTATATTTTGTATGTAGGTTCTGATTTTCATACCAAAACAACTATTTATTAAAACGAACGATGATCTTTTATTTTTTCATATTCATTGCTGCACTAAAATAATTTTGGCAGATGTAATCATTTTATGCTTAAAATTCTTTTTTTTTCTCTCGAAAATTGAAATAACAAAATTCTCGAAAGATTTCCGATGCGATTTTTCTAAATTTTTATATTTGGATGCTGACAAGTCTCGAACAGAATGTTACTATGCTGGTTCCAAAAAGTCAAGCAAACTAATCTGGACAAATTTATCATATCCATAAAGAAAAAAGCGAGACGGTCTTACCCGTTAAAGGGTTGAGTAACAGTTCAAGTGGTCTTTGGACGACTGCACGCAGAGTTGGTTATTTTTAGTCTTCTAAAGAAAGTTCATGCACGCAACATAAATTACATTTTTATGTTCTTATAGATTTGATGTTGCCAGATTTCTTTTATATTAAAATGCATGAATGAGAGGTTTTAAGTCAAAAATTTAAACCTAAATTACTTAAAAAGGTTGAGCAAATGCAAATTAGGAGTATTGTAGAAGAACAACGACGCTAACGGTAGTTTTTACAGTCGACCGAGGAAATGGTAGAAGAAAGTAATTAATAAAACAAAAATGTTAATAGTATCACAAAGAGCGGAAATTTAGGTAAGGAAGGGTTCTTGAAGTATCGCTTATTAAGTTTGTATAACTCTTTACACAAATACAATCTTTATGAGCGTTGCTTCAATGACCCTCCCTTACCTAATTTTCTGGTCTTTTCCCTTTACGCCTTGTGCGTTGTGCACCCCTGAGATACTATCAATATGTTTGTTTCATTAATTTCTTCTACCGTTCAAGAGATTGGTCTGTTATTTTTTCAGGTAAAATCCAATCAAGGTATGATTTCCAATAAAGTTGTTTGCTGTAAAATATCCTTCACAATGCTTTTTCAAAATCTATTCTGGAGCAGAACGTTTTGCACGTTTCTAAATCAAAGATGAACTTTCATCACGTTTCAAACCATTTTTCAAAACAATTCATACAGATGTGCAGCAACAACAATAATCGTCTGTAAATACCCTCACCCTAAACATTCTAGAAGTGAAATTGCTCACCTTCCATACCTCACAATGGGGATCCAGTAATAGGCGACACACCCCGGGATCGCCGGTCTGTCAGTACCTACAACAATCGATCGGTATGATGCATTGGTTTGGTCGATAGGCAGGCCCAGGAGAGAACGCGCAACAACCGTATGCAAGCAGCGTAGAATGACAAATGACAATAAAACTTTAAAATCAAATAAATTATCCGAACCGATTGATGAAGCACTTCGGAGCGTGAAACATAATGGTCGATTCACCGGTGATCCGCCAGTACAAAGGGGCGGAAAAATTTGCCAAAAGAAAGAAACCGTTCAAATTGAATAATCACCTAAATGGCATCAGCCAGCGCGGCACACCGCCGCCACGATCGCCGGGCGGCGTAGGTGCCCGGGCAGGGAAGCACCCATTGTTGTCCGTGCGGCTCTAACACACTGCCGCTGATGTGGGTCACGTTCCCGGCGCAATATGTCTTCATTTCGGGAATTTTCAGCCTCAATTATGGCTAATTTTAAACGATGCGCTCTTGGTTTTTGCTTTGTCGTTGACCTTCTCCAAGTGATACTGTATGCAGGGGTCGAGGGCGAAATAATGTCCTTGAACTGAGGCTTTCAGCAGCCGGTTTGGTACCAGCCTCAAACAGTTGCATCGAGCATAAAAATTAAGCTGTTGGACAAACATTACCCATCGTTTTCCCCCACGGGGAAATGCCGAACAGATGGGACATTTAATCTCTCGACTTGCGGACCATGGCACGTTTCACGGGTGCACGCTTAAGTTCGATTGGTAATTCTGTATGTTGCAAATAGCTAGGTATAGCAGTGATGGTAAATCTGACACCAAGCCCAGATGAGCGTGCAATCGCCAGTGCGTTTATGTTCAGAGTACAGTAGCGAATTCCTGCTTGTTTCCTTTCCTCCCATGAACCGTAAAAATTCCGCACAGCTGAATGCCGATGAATATGACGACGATGATGATGATGATGCTGCTGGAACGTTTCCCTTGCTTGCATCTCTTCCTTTTGCTGTCGATGTTTGTATTTATGCTCCGTCATGTGTTATGACCATTTTGTCAAACGGTGAACAATAATGTCTTGATTCCGGTTGTTGCCTCTGCGCAATCCGATCCGCTAGCCGGGAGGGAAACGATCGTTACTCAGCAGAAAATGAGTTAATTTTACCAAAGGTTGCCTGCACTCTCGGATTGATACCTGGCTGCGGGCAAGCAACGATGCTTTACGACTCGGTAAAAAGAAGGAATACAGAGTGTCAATGCTATAGAGCCTTGCCAGCCGATCGAGTGTGGGTGGGTGTGGTATTTTTGCATTGAAATTTTACACTGACAGCTGGGTCGGATTTCTTTTGTGTACGCGGTACAACGAGTCAATTGCACAATCACCCCGGGGGCTACGAGCTTTGCATTATTGAGACGTGCTGCCATGATTGGTTGTATGTTGTTCCACGAGCAGGGCAATCGGATTGAAAGAAGAAAGGCAAAATGGATATCCTCTCTTTTCCGGTAAAATGGGTCAACCCTAATTTAAACTGAAAGGGTTCCGAATGAAGGCTCAAAATTTACAATTTCATTAAGTTTTTTTTGCAATTAAAACTAAGTTTTTAAATGTTAGATAAGAAAGAGCTTAATTTTCCAGCCTGAATTTAACCATCAATGCGTTGTTTTCTGATTTTGTTTATAATAAGGCCATTGCAAATCATTTTAAAAGATTTTGTCACGCCCTCCCCCTTGGAAATTGGCTTGAAAAATCGGGGGGCAAAAAAATAATTTGTAGGATAGGAGTTAAATTTTTTAAATAAAATCAATTGTCTGTGAGCTCCCACATGCCAAATTTAGTTCCATTTGCTTGATTATTCCTCGAGTTATGAGGAAATTTGTATTTCATTTGTACAGGAGCCCCCCACCTAAAGAAGGGAGGGGTCCCAATTCACCATAGAAAAAATTCCTCTCGCGTAAAACCTCCACATGCCAAATTTGGTTCCATTTGCTTGATTACTTCTCGTGTTATGAGGATATTTGAATTTCATTTATATGGGAGCACCGTAGCGTACAGCGTACAGTGTAGTGTTGCGCATTATAGCAGTACAGACCAGCATGGATTTTACCCTGGCCGTTCGATCAACACTAATCTTGTCGAGTTCTGTTCGTTCTGTCTCCAGCACATGGAACATGGTGCTCAAATTGACACAGTGTATACCGACATCAAAGCAGCTTTTGATCGCGTTGACCATTCTATACTTCTCGTTAAAGTGCAGCGCTTAGGTGCATCGGAGTCGTTTGTTCACTGGCTTGACTCTTTCCTGTCAGACCGTCATCTTTCTGTAAAACTTGGCCATACTGAGTCTCAGAGTTTTCAAAGCACATTTAGCCTTCCACAAGGAAGCAACCTTGGACCGCTCCTTTTCTCATTGTACTTTAACGTCGTTCGTTCAGTACTTCCTTCAGGGTGTAAAATTGTGTATGCTTATGATCTTAAGCTCTTCAAGGTTATCCGTTCAGCTGCTAATGGCTCATAAATATTTTTTCGAGTTGGTGCGTCAACAACAGACTTAACATCAGTGTCGCAAAGTGTTCAGTAGTAAGTTTCACCAGACGGAAATCTCCAATTGAGCATCGTTACCTGATAAAGAGTCACCCAATTCAGCGGTAGTATCTTGTGAAGGATCTGGGAGTTTTTTTGTATGCCAAGCTAACATTTCAGGAACACTATAGCCACGTAATCAGTAAAGCGTATCGTAATCTTGGCTTCATCATGCGAGTTGCCAAAGAGTTGCTTGAGAGCACTATACTAATACGTTAGTGCGCTCGATACTTGAAACAGCTGCAGTAGTTTGGAGCCCCTACACCGCAATCTGGTCCACTAAATTGAGGCATACAACGAAAATTTATACGTTTAATTTATTAGGCGTTTACCGTGGGTCAATCCACTCGAACTTCCCCCGTACGAAGACCGTTGCAAGCTTCTGGACATGGAAACTTTGGCGAAAAGGAGAAGAGACTTGCGAGCAATGTTGATTGCGAAGTTGCTTTGTGGTGAAATTGATGCTCCGAACATCTTGGCGAAATTAAGCATCACCACATCAAGATTTCTGCGTTCAACAGATTTTCTACGCCTGCCCTATCATCGGACGATGTATGGACAAAACGAACCTATTCGTACAATGTGTGTTTGTTTTAACAATGTATGTCATCTGTTTGATTTTTCGATTAGTTGTGATTTTCGATTCGCGAAATTTTTATCTTTTTAGTTAAAATTTGACAGTTCGATGGTTATTTCTAGATACATAACTTCGCCGTGAAAACTTATCTTGCGTGATGATTTGTGTGCTAGAAGGGCGCGTCAAAATTCTCTCCGACCTTATATAACTTGGGCTGGTTGCCACATCCCTCATCCAGTCTTCGATTCATTCGATACCCTGATGCTCCCTCCACTTTACAATAATGATGGTATATGGCAATGTAATTAAATATGTGTTATATTAATATACAATATATTAAGCTTACTAAACATAGCAACAATGATTTTACCATTATAAGATGAAATAAAGTATATATGGGCAAAAATAGAACAATCTCATCAGCAGTCCTTCGAATTGAATAGAGTTGCATCATTCGAGATCCCATAAGTGCTTCCATTATTAATTTAATTTTTTCTTCTGGTATCCATGAGCATTATTTACACTTTTTTCAGTCAAAGTTTTCACTGTACAGTAGGAGGTGCTTCATTAGCTAAACAACTAATTAAAATAACTTATATGAAGCTTACTTACTAACAAAGGTGTGTTAGTACCAAACCCAAACCCGCAGTTCAGAGATCAGGCAGCCGGGAAGCTTAGCTTACCTTGGCTACTAAATAGAGCATTACCGGGTAAGGCCACGTGGAGGCACTAGGTAGGGGCTTGGGATGGCTGTAGCTATGTTGGACGCTTCCTCATTCGCCTTCCCCATTTCATACCCAAAACGGAACTAATATATTATATGCACCTAAACTACAGCTGGTGTGAGCAATTCTGGAATACTCTCTTATCCGGAGCAGTATTAGCTGCGGGCCCGAATAGAATACCGTTCAAAAGTTATGCTACAAATACAATAATGTTCGTGATACAACAGATATTAGTACCCTGGTTAAAACCCCAGCATAAAAGTTGACAGTGGCAAATTAGTATATGTACGAGAAGGCTCAAATAAATTATGCCAGCTGCGGCGTTTTGTTCATACATTCCGGTTATCTCCGTTATAGTGAATCTTGATTGTCACAGCAAAAAATGTTTAAGTCGAAATTTTAGAAAATTTGATTTGCCGATTTGCCCTCAATGAGTCGCGAGGCGACGCACGCGGGCTGCAGCAAGTTGGTTTTAGGCGATATCCGAGAAAATTACTTCCGTTGGAGTTATTCAAGAAATTACTGATTTTTTGATTAGGCCATTACAAATATTTTATAAAGTTTTTGTCCTTCCGGTGTTCGGCCACTGAAGGGGAGGGGTGAAAAAAAAACAAAGTGAATTTTTTAATCGAGCAAAAAAAACATGGATTTTAAGAATTTTTATTTAAGGTTTAAACGTGAAAACCGAATCTATTCTTGCTTATAATATATACGTTATTATTTTCTATGCAAAAATAAACGAAAAAAGACAAAAGCAAGAAGCAAAATTTTTTTGGGCGATTTTCGGAAATTCCATTGTTTGCAAATTTCCATTTCTGTTTCGTGCTAGAAGCGTTAATTCAACTCGGAGACTCATTTTTCGAGTTTTTCAGACTGTAAAGCCCACAGACAATTGATTTTATAAAAAGAAATTTGACTTATATCCTACAAATTATTTTTTTGCCCCCCGATTTTTCAAGCCAATTTCCAAGGGGGGTGACAAAAACTTTAAATATGATTTGCAATGGCCTTATTATTTTTGTTTATCAGCCTACAAACGTTGTCTGTGTTCAAAATTACGTAAAATTCTGGGAATTTTAGCCCAATCTTACAAAAATTTTCTAGCTTGGAGTAGAAAAATTGAAAGGTCGAAATATCGAAAAGTCAAAAAGTCGAAAGGTAACCAAAAATGCGACATGTCAAGTTTAAAACAGAAAAGTAAAAAAATTAAAAATATAAAGAAAAAAAATCGAAAAGTCAAAACGTTGAACATTCAACAAATTGAATAGTCGACAAGTCGAATTGAGTCGAACAAGTGAAATTGACTGACCTCCATCGACATCTACCAGATGACAACGATTTACTTTTTTGTACTCGTCCCCCCTGCTGGATAATTATTCACCAAATACATGGTAACCTCTGAACCGTAATTACGACAATCAGACAACTGATGAAGCGGACGCAACGCTGCCCACCAACTAAGATAAACGATTCACCAATTAATTTCGCGAAATCTGAGGTGTGAAAATTTAAATTGCACAATCGAACGCACGGATGGACAAAACAAAATACAACGAAAAAAAATCGTACTCAGCAAATCATATCGTAACCTCAGCCAACCGGCCAGAAGCGGACTCAAATTACTTGCAAATTAAACTGCCATGAATCATCCGCGCCGCACCGGAGATACTATGTATCACGTACTATGCCATAACTATGTACATGTGTGATAATGGTAGCCACATTTTCCATCGGTTTCTCTCTAAGCGGTGGACACATTCATCATCGGCTCCGCTGGACACTGGACTTTTGTATGGGCTACATGGGTCCTGCCAGCGGGGAAATGCATAAAATTCCCACTTGGACATTCGGATTGCGGTTTCTTTCTAAAAGAGGACTTCCAAGTTTGTCGACAATGTTTTCGACCAGTTATTTCCCACCGTGCCCGCATGCTGATGACGCAGATGAAGCGGAAAAGCAATGGAGAAAAAACAACGAACAAAAAATTGTGAAAATTAAAAGCTTGGGTTAAATTAAAAACACAATCCATTTAGTCCCTGTTTGATGTTAACGCTTCATAAAAAAAATGGTTGCCTTGTTCGTTCTTTGCTGTCTCTCCGCATCGCTGGATCCTCAGCCGAGAGACGGGTGATTATTAATGACGAGGGAAATTAAACTGCCCGAAGAAATAAATTAAAGTAGTGAAAAAAAATAACTCGGGGAAAAACAATTGATGGTAAGGCGTTTAATGGAAAATGATACCTCCCTTCTAAACGTTGTTGGTTCAATGGGTGTCAAAGGTTAACAGGATGCTTCCGGTGAGATTGCTAACCAATTCAATTGCAGGTGATTGCATTTCGCTGCGGCACTGGGAAGATTCCGGTGAATTGATTAAGTAATAAATAATTGGCGATCAAGACCAACGAGATTTGAACAGCACTGAAAAAAAACTGGATATGGTGGAAGATCTCGAATATTTGGAGGAGCCTTCTGCTCTTGAGTACAGTCGAATCAATCAAACAATTTAATCCTCAGAACGCCGCATCCTGTGATACGCTTAAGATCTTGCTCGAAAGCCGGGATTTCCGAAAAACCAATAACTTAGCGGTTCGAACAACCCGAGCATAAATAAAGCGCTTTTCTCTTTCGGCCCCTGTTGTCTGTAATGCTCGCTGTGAGTCAGCGCACAAAGCGCTTCATTGAAGGCGCAGCCCCAGCATGATTTCCCGCCAGTTGCAGCGGCACATTCAGCGTGTGTACATTTTTTAAGCCGGAACGGAACGATTGCATCCATTTAATTTAACCACACGATTGGAAGTGATCTATGGGTGGGTTGTATTTCATTTTAATACCCCCATCTGGATCTGAGGGATTAATCTTCGCCGCCACTGCCGCCACTCGCCGGTCACCCGCTCTGCGACAGAAGGGCGGAAAAATATTTATGAAGACACGATTGTCTTCTTTCTTATTAACCGGCTCCTCCTTCCGACCGCCAGACTGCATCCTACACTCGTCTACGTGTTCGGATGGAGTAACTTTCTCCGCTTGGTAATCGATCTTCCGCGTTTATGCTCGCACAGGAAGAAGAACGCGCGCGGTTCTGAAAAGTGTGTCATTCCGAACAGCGGAAGTTTGGTGTATAAAAAATACGGTAGAACCGTCATAACCCATAAAACAGAACCTGATTGGCTTGGCTTTTCAAAAAACCTAAAAACCCACCGATGATGGGTGCATGTGTGTCAATCATTATGACTTCTTCGGAATAGAAACTATGTTGCATTTCCGTGCCGCCACGCCGTTATGCGCGCTTGGCCGCAACGCTCGAGAATGGCAGGAATGTCGAGCTCCACGAAACGTCGTTCCGCACAACTTGCAGCCGACAAACGGTTTTCGCTTTCGACACGTCGGTCGTCCATCGGCACGACCCAGTATAGGCCTAGAAAAACCGCTGCCTGCCCGCACTCAGGTGCACTCCGTCCCGAAAGGAGGAAACAGACCATAATCTACTTTTATGACCATCATTACGCATTACATGCAGGCAATGCGATGCTGTTTGTTTATTCGATGTAACTGCATTGCGGGGCTCGCCCTTCGGGGCACGATCTGCCGGTGGGGCGAACCTGAAAATAAGCCGACAGCGATTGACCGATCGGATTGCGGTTAGTGGCTGCGCGATTGCGTAGGTACCACCCGCGAAGCCGAGTTAGTTGACAGGTTGGTTCGCGCGTCCGAGCCGAATGCTTGCTATAGGCGTGTGCCCGGCCATGCCATGTAAGCAACATATGAAATGTTTATTGTAGTAAGGAAAACATTGGACTTTTTGGGTGCGTTTTTTTTATTATTCCAGAGCAAGGGTAAGCGTTTTGATCCAAATGTTCGAAAAATTTCGAGTAGTTCAACAATAGTGTTTGCTTTATTAGAATCATCAGCATCATTTCACGTCGAAGTGAACAAGTACTCGACTTGACAATGTACAGTTTAGTGGAATATCTTGAATCTGTTCTACAGTTACTTGACAGCTCGGCTTCAGATGTTACTTTTATTCTTTAAAGTCGCGTCTAACTAAATGGAGAGTAAAAATAATAGGGCGTGTGAAGCAGATGACTCAAATTCGGTGTCATGAAATAAAATTGCGTTTTGACTAAAAGTGTCGCGTACAAAAACGGAAATGGTTATTAAAGTGTCCAGAAATGGTGGTTGTCTTAAAAATCTGGCTTGGATGCTGTTAACCTTGTGCACTCGAATTTCTTTATGTGCTTGTGAATCATCAACGAATGAAGATCTACATCAAACAATGAAACAGTTCTCTGTTACAGAAAGCTTAGGCGTTATGCAGTTAAAAACCTCTTTACTCTCTTCCGAAGAGAACCGAGTTAAGTTTGACTGCTCAACCTGCACAGTTTCTAAAGGAGATCGATGCAAATACACACTTTTGCAGCACTACAAAAATGTTCGTGTCGTGTGCCGAATGATTTCTGACAGCTGTAATACCTGCAAAACCGATTGGTTATAAAGATTGAAAACTTCTCGCCAAAGCCTTAAATCATAAACCGAATCAACATTAAGCAGACTTAAAATGAAATGTCTATTTTCGAAATGTCTGAATACGAATCAGAAATTATGGTTTCTTTACCAGAAGCATACGTTTCATGGTAGGTAACAACAAAACACCATGCGTCTACATTGCATTCATGAAACTTTATTTCTGCAAAAAATGTTTTTTAAATTGTACCATCTTGCTCGTTCTATCCCTTACACAGTGGTCCAAAAGGGCGAAAAGCGGAACTTTTTTCCTAGTGTCTTTTGCTTTCATTTTATCATTTATGGTCTTAGCACTTTTGTTCGTATGAATATTCCCCTTAATCTAAAACTGTCAGAAGTTAGTCACTGCTTACTATAATGAAAATAAAAAAATAACTTTTTAGTGTTAGGAAATATAGACATAGTTTCTTCGGCAAAGTTGTAAATATTATAAAAACAAGCAACTTTACTGAAGAAATAAAATGTCTATCTTTATCGAGTGCTGAACTATAGGGCATATTGTTGAAAACTTTTATAAAAATTGGTTTTTCATACTTAGCTTTTGTTAGTTGCATTTTACAAGAATACAATGTTCTAGGTAATTATCGAAGCTCTCAAAATACACGTTTTTGCAGAAGACCGCAAATCTTTTGGGCCTTTACTTGCTTTATTTTTCCTTAACTTCATGAGCCAAAAGCGATAACTTTGTAAGGAAAGGTTCTAGAGATTTGCAATCTTCTGCAAAAACGTGTATTTTGAGTCCTTCAATAATCGCCCAGAACGATATATTCCTGTAAAATGCAACCAACATAAGCTAAGTATGAAAAACTGTTTCATAAAGAATTTCTAAGGAAAATGCTCTATAGCTCTGCACTCGATAGGAATAGAAATATTATTTCTTTAGCAAAGTTGTTAACCTTTATAATTTTCATAACTTTGCCGAAGAAACCATGTGTCTATCTGACACATAAAACGTATGCTTGCCGTACTCTCATTTGGGTGGTTAGGGACAAGCGGAACTCATACAAGTTTATAGTACTCGACTTAAGCTTTAAGATGAAGCGCTGATTTCATAAATCCGCTTGCCCCATTTCACCCCATGGGCTCGTGAAGCTTTTGAAACTTAAACCTTGAATATGCGATAACTCAGCAAGTAAAGGTCCAAGAGATTTGCGGTCTTCTGCAAAAACGTGTATTTTGAGAGCATCGATAATTGCCTAAAACATTGTATTCTTGTAAAATGCAACTAACTTTGCCGAAGAAACTATGTAGTTATTTTTTTATTTTCATTACAGTAAGCGATGACTAACTTTTGACAGTTGTAAATTAAGGGGATATTCATACGAAAAGTGCTGAAGACCATAAATGATAAAATGAAAGCAAGAGACACTAGGAAAAAAGTTCCACTTTTTGCCCTTTTGGACTACTGTGCCTTGGTAGTCTGTTTTCTACCGGATTTTTTCATTTTTTCATGGTAGTTGACCTGCATTCTTGCAACATGTCCTGTCCATCGTATCCGTCCAGCTTTAGCCAACTTTTGAATACTGGATTTGCCATACGGTGCTGAGCGAGTTTATGGTTCATCGTCAGCCTCCATACTCCATTCTCATGTAAGCCGCCGAAAATCGTTCTTAAAACTCGTCTTTCAAAAACACCGATGACTAGAAGGTCTTCCTGGGGGGTTGTGCACGTTTCATACCGGTATAGAACAACCGTTCTAACAAGCGACTTGTACAGAGTGCACTTTGTACGGGTGCTTAGTCTGCTCGGCCGCAATTGCTTATGAAGCCCATAACCAAAATGTTCAATACCTACTAAAACTTTGTGTCGGATAAGCGCGGCAACACGGTATACTGTACGGAAATACACGAGCACTTTTATCACCATGCCGGGAAAACCGAGCCTTTATTCGGGCGGAGAAACTAAGAAAAGCGGAACGGAGCGAATACTAAGCTACTGGTCTGATCGTACGTTTATTCGGGTTAAGCACGACTTCCACTGATAATACGCCTTCGAATCTCACGGATATCCCATCACCCTGATGAAGCCAGTTGTGTGATTCGAATGAGTGCGGCAATTTTTCCGAAATCTGAGCAAAGCACCAGCAAGTGTACCATCCATCGTAGATTGATCCTCTTCTGACGAAGATGTTTAGGGCAAGTTTGATACTAGGATTCATTCCTAAGAAATGCGAGAAGTCCGGGTTACCTTCATTCCTAAAGCGGGAAAACGTGACAGGACAAATCCCAAAGCATATGGACCAATCAGTCTCACATGTGTGATTTTAAAAACGTTTGAAAAAATCATGGATCTTCATATCAAATTATCATATTTGAAAAGAAGACCTTTGATCAAATTTCAGTTTGCCTACCAAGCAGAAAAATCAACTGAAACAGCACTTCATACGTTGATTTCATAAAGAGAAAAGTCTTTTGACTATAAAGAAATCTCACTGGCAGGTTTTCTTGATATTGAGGGAGCATTTGACAATGCCTCCCACAATTCAATAAATAAAGTCATGGAGAAATGGGGTTTTGACAGGTGCTTTTCCAGCTGGATACATGCTATGCTAACCAACCGCACAATAACTACAAAACTAGGAGGATCTACTTTAACGACAAAACCAACTAGAGGTTGCTCTCAAGGGGGAGTCCTATCTCCTATGCTGTGGTCCCTAGTAGTCTATGATCTTCTAAATAAATTGGCTGAAAAAGGCTATGAAGTCATAGGATTCGCTGACGATATAAAAATTTTAGTAAGAGGAAAGTATGAACATACTATTTCCAATAGAATGCAATCTGCCCTGAACTACACACTTAAATGGTGTGACTTGGAAGGACTAAGCATTAACCCTTCTAAAACAGTCATAATACCATTTTCAAGAAGAAGGAAATACAGTATTGCAGCTCTACAGCTGAGGGGAGTCCAATTGCAGCTATCCAAACGCTAATTGAAGCTATCCAAAAATACTTGGGTGTTATACTTGACATTAAGCTAAATTGAAACTATCAAACGTATGCAATCTCAAAAGCAAACAATGCTCTTTGGGCTTGCAGCAATACATTTGGCAAAAAGTGGGGACTTAAGCCGGGGATGATTCACTGGATCTATTCGGCAATTGTGAGACCCAGACTAACATATGCTTCGATATTGTGGTGGCCTAAAACCACACAAATTACAGCTCAAAGAATGCTTGGAATGCTACAACGTATGGCGTGCTCTTCTTCAATAACTGGAGCAATGACCAGCACACCTTCCAAAGCTCTAGATGCTCTTTTATATGTTCTACCGTTGTAGCAATTCGTAGAACTTGAAGCAGAAAAAAGTGCTCATAGGCTTAGGCGTATTAAACATTTTCAAGATGGAGATCTCAATGGACACCTACGAATCCTCCGAGATTTTCAACTGAACACCCTGGTAATCATGAACGAAGACTGGATGGAAACTAGGACAAATCTCGATATACCCTTCAAAGTAATCGAAACCGATCGCAGATTATGGGAAGAAGGTGGTCCTAAGATTCGTCCGGGATGTCCGGGATTGGCAAATCTACAGGAGCTGGGGTTACTGGACCAGGAATCGACATATCAATTCCAATGGGACAGTCGCCCACAGTCTTCCAAGCAGAAATACATGCCATATCAACTTTACAACCTTGACTAGAAAATACAGACATGCCAATATCTGTATTTTCTCCGATAATCAAGCAGCTTTAAATGCCTTAAAGGCATACACATGCTATTCAAAGTTGGTTTGGGAATGCATCATCTCCCTAAGACAATTAGCTTTAACTAACAATGTTAATTTATACTGGGTACCTGGTCATACAGGTATATAAAAAAAAGATAAGGCCGATCTCTTAGCGAGAACTGGTTCCTCAACTGAATTCGTTGGACCTGAGCCATTCTGTGGGGTGTCTATATCCTGCTTAAAAGCTGAGCTCAAAGTCTGGGAATCATCAACGAATTATTTCCAGAATCGTGTGCTATGTTACAACACGGAGGAGGGTCAGAAGTGCGTTCCAATCACCGCAGGAGTTCCGCAAGGTTTCATACTGGGCCCGGTGATGTGGAACGTCATGTATGCCGAGGTGTTGAAACTAAAGTTCCCGGTAGGGGTGGAAATTGTCAGCTTTGCGGACGACATCACATTGGAAGTCTACGGTGAATCTATCAGAGAGGTTGAGTTAATGGCTGTCCACTCTATGGGCATTGTTGCAGATTGAATGCACTCCAGGAAACTGGAGCTAGCGCATCATAAAGCAGAGGGTATCGTGGTAAACAACTGCAAGTCGGTGCAGCAAGCAAAGATCAGCGTCGGGGACTACACTATTTCGCCAACGCGGTCCTTAAAACTCCTGGGAGTCATAGTCGATGACAAGCTCAAGTGCGGGAACCACGTCGACTATGCCTGCAAGAAGGCTTCCACAGCTATTTCGGCATTGACTCGTATGATGTCTAATAGCTCTGCAGTATATGGCAGCAAGCGAAGGCTTATAGCCAACGTGGTCCAGTCCATACTTATGTATGGCGGACCGGTGTAGTCATCGACGTTAGGAACCAAAAGCTACCTAGGTAAGCTGGAAAGTACCTATTGTCTGAACTATCGCACCTGTGAAATCCCCAATGCCGATCTTGATGTCATGTCTTGCGCAGCGATCGTATTCACGCTCCAACTGTACGCTGAATTTCCCAATTCCCAGTCCCGCCGCAGGACCATCGAAGCTCGAAAGAGCCCTTTTCCCTGTCAGCATACGAGTTTAGCTTCCGCCGGGGTCGATACCCGGTCTCCACCAAGGTTGCTCGCAGTCCAACTAGTATTAAGAGAAGATAGGGATACGAGTTGCTTGATAAGAGGCTGTGAACCACTGTATTGCATGGCACCGACGGTACGCTTTATTCAGACATTTACCTATCAAACAGTGAACAATAAGTGACATTAAATCCATTAACAATTACAGCCGATTATTTGTACCTTTGCTAACAATCATCAACTAATAGCATTGTTTCTCTTTTTTTGCAGATCCTATCCTATCACGGTGACAATGCATCAACGCTGCCCACATTCCACCAGTCCAAGTGTGAAAAAATAAAAACAACTACCTATAATGACGGCTCACCTTCGCCATCATCACCAGTGTAGAGTAATGTGAAACACTAATTATCGGTTTCAATTGAATACGCGAGATGATTCCAACACCTCAGAAAATGATCCAACAGGTCGCACCCTGTTGACCGGTGAAGTAGTTAAAAACCTTTCGCCTGTTGTGATTACGCTGAAATAAAAAACCTGGTGTTTTAGCTGGTTCGGGACGGATCGCAAGTGGGTGCGTGTGTAAATTTGCGCACCGTTGTCGTCCGTAAGATGCCTTGGGGCTGTCTCTGTTCCAAGGAAAAGAAACGCCCGCAAATTAGCAGTCCCATACTGAAGGTAAGTTACGCCGATACTTGCTGACGGCTTCATTAGGGATCCGGTGTCAATTGCGATTGAGGGCCCTCACCGCCGGGGTCCGCTGCGAGTTTTTTTTAACTCAATTTTTTATTCAAACACTACTTCCAACAAACGTGATAACTATGTGCTCTAGATTTCGTTTCCGGATTTTCTGAATTTTGCCCTTCGTAAATATTTATATTTTTTGCCGAAGGTATTCGAAACACTTGGCCCAAACAGCGTATCTGACAGCTGGCACACGTTTTTGAACAACGACCGATGAACCGGCAAACATTCCCATACGTAGTAATTATCATCAACCGAATAAATTATTTCCGCCCATTATAACACATCGCCGCCGTTGCATTTTATGATTGAATTTAATGTCAGTGGTGGAGAATTAAAGAAAAGCAAACCCATGCACACACAGGCTGACGGCCGCGACGAATGCAGTGCACTGCAGTATGCAAGCCGCAGATAAGATCGTTTCACCACTTTTTGACGGCCGGCTTGTGGTTTACAGTCTAAGTGTAAATTTTTAACACCGGGTTTGACACTTGCGGATTTCGGAGCAGCGACATAGTGAGTAGTGGCATGGTAAGAGAAGCGCTCTCGGTTTTTTGTTTTCGCAAAAGGGTGTGAAATGCAATGCAAAAATATGCATCTCTTCGAAACGAAGCGAATTCCGTGCCACTGCCACCGGATGATAGAAAAAAGGTCCGATAAATTTTGTTCGTTTCAGGATGCTGCTTCGAAGTGTCGATTCGAAGGGAAATGCTAGAACCGAGCGTATATATACGTATAAGCCAGTTTGGCGTTTTCAATCACACGTGAAGAACTTTCTACCGAAAGCCAATCCTTCCGACGATATGCAAGCAGAAAAATGCGTTCTTTTGTTGTGAATTCCACTACATCTGAAATGAACAGAAAACAATATATTCACATTGAGCTAAAATATAAAATGGAATGTTGTCGAGAAGATTTTCCTTCCAAGCGTTCTTTTTTTGTTCCTTCGTGATTGCGGGCATTGCGATATCTGGGTCATTTGCATCATTACCCGTTCGTCCTGCGCCACACCCGGTTGTTGGCAGATTGGACGCCGCTGGTTCTGTCGATGAATGAGTGGGTCGAAGAATGCATTCCGAATGGAGCATGACATTCACTCGAACCGTTTTGTTGTTGGTGGAAAGGTTATCGCAGAATCTCTCAACGGGCTCCGAGTGTGGGGGGAAAAACAAACCGGTGGCAAGATTACTGGAAACCGCCGGCATCTATTACCGTACACACCCGCTGACGTAGAACAGCAGTGGAGATGCACGCTAAATAGGTGCGAGATTTTCCTACTTTCTGAAAAGTCCCACGGCGTTCAATCTCCGGACGATATCGGATCTCATGAATTGGCGATCGAACCGCGCTGCGATGAGGTTAATTCAAGAGGAAAACACGGTTATATTACAATTTGCAATACGATCTGCAATTTGCGGTCGCTTTCAAGCTCTAATCTTCTACTGTTGCCGATGAAGATGATGGTGGTGATAGCGATGTTGATGATGTCCACCGCAGGGCGATGCATGCTATCGATTTGGATGGTAATTGGATAATGGATAGATCATATGTGGATGGACGTGTTGCAGGGTCGTAGTCTAGCGATATTCTTTAAATTATAAGCGATCATGGATCATCGGCAGTTTATTTATTCTATGAGTAAAATTTTCAATTGCATTAAGAGCGTAGAATCACAGCAGGCATTTGTTGGCAGGATAAGTTAATTTGTTTACATAATAGCGTCATCGGAACGATCCTGCACACTCGCTAAGGAAATGCCGGGCTATCTGCTCGTGAGTTGGCTGAAGTGCTAAATTATCACAAATTCAGAGTGTGTGGTGTTCTGGAAAGATTGGAGAACTTCTAACCATCAGCAGGAAACCTGGAAATGCCAAAACTGCAAAGGCTGCGGATTCTAAAACCAATGCAAGTGTGGTAGCTCTTTTCAAACGAAACCCGAAGTTTTTATCGTAAGATCCGCTGAGAATAAAAATTCTAGAGGCAAAGAAACGCTTGTGAAATCAACGTGGATTGCAACGTTATAAATGGTGAAACGGGCTGGTCGTTTTCAGAAAAAATTCTTGGATGAGAAATTTTTTCCTTTATTCGATCGGAAGTGCTTCTGAAATCTGCAAAATAAAAGAGCGACCAACTGCCTTTTTTCGTACCTTTCGTACCTTTTAGAACTTTGAATCAGAAGTGAAGGCCGATTGAAAAAACTTATCGATTGTAAAGCTTGCTTCATTTAGAATTGGAATTAGAACTTTTGCTCATGCTGTGGTGTTCTTGGTGGACGGATTTGGAAGTTCTTGGCGCCCATGTGTCGGAAATTTTGTTAGCTTCATCTATGTGTTTTTGACATTCCGCAAAACGACTGTATTTTGTAAACAAACAACATGGAAGCCGAAAGAACGGAAACAATTGTACACAGTTATTTGGAAAAGCCATTGTGGTCTGCATCTAGGCTAGCTAAACAGCTTAAATTACCCAGAAATACCGTATGGTGCGTTATCAAACGGTATAAGGAAACATTGTCGATGATTCAGAAGCCTCAAGCTAATCATCGGAGTGGAACTGTCGACCGGAAACTGCGTCGTAAGATTTTGAAGACTATCAAGAGGAATCCCAATCTGTCGGACTGTGATTTGGCCAGAAAATTCGGTGCTGCCCATAATACCGTGAGGAGAATTCGACTCCGGGAAGGAATCAAGTCGTATCGACCTAGCAAACAGCCAAATCGAACCATAAAACAGAACAGTGTGGCCAAAATCCGCGAAAAGCTATACGACCGAGTGCTAACCAAGTTCGACGGGTGTCTTCTGATGGACGATGAAACCTCCCAGCCAGCACCAACTCGTATATCAAAGTACAAAAATTATTGTAAATATCTCTTAATAAACTCGGAATCGTAACTAATGCTTAATAAAGTGCGCCCAAGTAGATTTTCTGTCGTATATAATGATAGTAACACAAATACGATATTCATCACAGAATCGTATAGCAGCACGGAGCGAGCCGGGCTTAATCGGATATTATCGTATATAATTACTTATATGGCTGAAACGCGTATATTTATTCCTCACCACGTATATCGCCTCCAAAATAGTACAAATATGCCAGTTTTGCCGCATCAAATGCGATTTATTAGCATGTATATATGTACGTAATGCTGATTTTTATCTTTTTTATACATATAAAAATGCTAGCTGGGCTATGCCAAGGCTGACTTCGGGCGAATGCCAGGTCAAAAATTTTACTTGGCAAGGGCTCGAGGAGATGTTTCTAGCAAATTTAAATTTGTTTTTGCCGACAAATTTATGATTTGGCAGGGCATTTGCAGCTGTGGCACAAAAACGAAAGTTTTCGTTACAAATAAGACAATGACGTCGGAACTATACCTTCCGGACATTTGGAAGCATTCGTTCATGATCCCGTTATTCAAAAGTGGATATAGCCGAAGTGTCAGGAACTACCATGGTAGTTTCCAGTTTATCCGCCGCGTCCAAATTACTTGAAATAATCGTGAGCGATGGTTTATTCGTAGCACTAAACATTACATTTCTTCTAACCAACATGGATTCGTGGCTGGCCGCTCTGTGACGACGAACCTACTTGGCTTTACTTCCAATTGCATTACTGAAGTGGAGCGCAAGGTGCAAGTAGACGTGATATATACTGATTTAAAAGCTGGTTTCGATCTTATCAATCATCGCATGTTGCTTGATAAAATATTACGGCTAAGTGTTTCGCAAAAGTTTGTTACATGGTTACGCTCGTATTTGTGTGACAAGGTTTAACAAGTGAAACTTGGCTCGAAGGTATCGTCCCTGTTTACGAATCAATCTGGTGTCCCACAAGGCCGTAACTTAGGACCACTTTCATTCATTCTTTAACGACGCTGCCTCTGCCCTTGAAAGAGGATGCAGACTGGTTTATGCTGATGATTTTAAAATCTACTTGACGATTCGTTGCATCGAGGATTGCTATCGCTTTCAACATCTCTTGGACACATTGCACATGCAAAGTGAATAACATGACTATCAGCGTTTCTAAATGCGAGATTATGACGTTTCACCGAATCAAATCGCCTATAGTTTTCGACTACTAAATTGACGACCAGATACTAAAAAGGGTTGAGCATGTGAATGACCTTGGTGTGATTCTCGATCCATGCCCCTCTTCGTCTTGTTCCTATCGGATTTGATGCGAAAACCATTTTTGCAGAATAGTTGTCCGGCATTCTAGCAACATGTCCTGCCCAACGTATTCGTCCAGCTTTAACCACTTTCGGAATACTTGCTTCGCCGTAGAGACGCGCGAGCTCGTGGTTCATTCTTCGCCTCTATACACCGTTCTCTTGCACTCCGCTAAAGACGGTTCGTAGCACCCGCCGTTCGAAAACTCCGAGTGCTCGTAGGTCCTCTTCTAGCAGTGTCCACGTTTCGTACCCGCAGAGGACAATCGGTCGTTCTGTACAGTGTGCACTTTGTACGGGGACTCAAATTGTTCGATCGCAAATGTTTGTGGAGTCCGTAGTAGACCCGACTTCTGTTGATAATACGTCTTTTAATCTCACGGCTGGTATTATGGTCCTCTGTTAGCAGTGAGCCAAGGTATACGAACTCGTCGACTACCTCGAACTCATCCCCGTCGATTACCACGCTACTGCCCAAGCGGACCCTGTCGCGCTCGGTCCCGCCCGCCAGCATATACTTCATTTTAGACGTATTTATCTTCAATCCAATCTTCTCTGCTTCGCGTTTTAGTCTGCTGTACTGATCTTCCACCGCCTCAAATGTCCTGCCGACAGCATCCACGTCGCCAGCAAAGCAAACAAATTGACTGGATTTATTGAAAATCGTGCCCCACATTTCGATCGTCGCTCGTCTTATAACACCTTCAGGCGCAATGTTGAATAGCAGGCAGGAAAGACCATCTCCTTGTCGAAGTCCCCTGCGAAATTCGAATCCACCCGAGATTCTCACACAGCACTGGATCCCATCCATCGTAGCTATGATAAGTCTAGTAAGCTTACCCGGAAAGCCGTTTTCGTCCAAAATTTTCCGCAGCTCTTGTCGATTTACGCTATCATATGCGGCTTTGAAATCGATGAACAGGTGGTGCGTGGGGACTAGAAATTCGCGGCACTTCTGGAGGATCTGCCGCAGGGCGAAGATTTGGTCCGTTGTAGATCGATCCTCCATGAAGCCGGACTGGAAACTTCCCACAAATCTTTTGGCTATTGGCGACAGTCGGTGGAAGATGACTTAGGACAGCACTTTGTAAACGGCATTCAGGATAGTGATTGCTCGGTAGTTGTCACAATTGAGCTTATCACCTTTCTTGTAGATAGGGCAGATAACCCCGTCTTTCCACTCCTCCGGTAGTCGTTCCGTATCCCAAATCTTGACAATCAGTTGATGCAGACAACCGGCCAACTTGTCCGAGCCCATTTTAATAAGCTCCGCTCCAATGCCATCCTTTCCCGCTGCTTTGTTGTTCTTCAGCCGCTGGATGGCTTCTTTAACTTCCCTTATCGATGCGGGTGGCACATCTTCGTTGCTTGCTACACCAATGTGGTCACTTTCTCCGCTATCATGGTCTTCCGCCTGCACGCCATTTAGTTGTTCATCGTAGTGCTGCTTCCACCTTTCGATCACCGCACGGTCGTCAGTCAAGATACCTCCATCTTTATCTCTGCACATTTCGGCCCGCGGCACGAAGCCTTTGCGAAATTCGTTGAGTCTCTGAGAGAACTTCCGTGTGTCGTAAAGCGGTACAGCTGTTCGAGTTCTTCGCACTCCTTCTCCTCTTGGTGGCGCTTCTTCTCCTTGAAGAGTCGGGTTTACTGCCTCCGCTTCTGTTTGTATCGCTCCACATTCCAACGGGTGGCCCTACGCAGCATTTCCGCACTGCGTTCTTCTCAGCCAATACCTGCTGGCATTCCTCGTCAAACCATTCGTTACGTCGATTCGGTGCCACACGGCCTAGGACGTTCTCCTCCCTCACCATCACTAGGTAGTGATCCGAATTGATCCGAATAAATGTTAGCGCCCGGATAGGTTCTGACGTCGATAATGTCTGAAAAGTGCCGACCATCTATCAGAACGTGGTCGATTTGTGATTTTATCTGGTTGGGTGATCTCCAGGTGTACCGATGGTAAAGGTTATGCTGAAGAAGGTACTACGTATGTCGAACTTGCGGCTCTTCACTTCTTTAGAAAGCACGTGGGTACTTCCGAGGAAATTTAGAGACCGACAGTTCCATGTTCCTAATTTCCAATCGTTAGTCCGTTTTCGTCTGGGTCTTTGCCGATTGTTCCGATTAGAGTTATTATTATTACTTACGGAGTCCATTACTTTGATTTTTTTTAGTGGTTCAGGCTTGCAAAGCAACCAACCCCACAGTATCACCGGAGGGCCAACGTAGCTCGAAGGAGCCCTCTTCCACTGTCAGCATACGACCTTGGACCGTGCTCGTATCCCGCCTGTACCACGAGGAGGTAGGGATAGAAGTTGCTAGGTAAGAGGCTGTGGACCACTGTGGGGTCTATTTTATGCCCAGTGCACAAGGCACCGATGGTACGCATTACCAAGTCGTTTACCAGCCGCAAAAAAAACTTGGCTTTTGTTATTCTTGTAGCTAATTTTAAGCTATATTCACCAACCAGGAATCTTTCCAAAATCGTCCAGGAAACCCGGGGAAAAACCAGGAATTTGAAATCACCAATTGAGTTGCCACCCACTCATCAATCAGAAGAAGGTCTGGTGGGATAAGATAGCCAAAACGATGGACGAAGAAAGTGTGCGCCGCCTAATGAGCCATATTACAGGAAAAGTTCGAGAATTCCTTCGAAACCGTGACGAATAATTTTATCCGTATTTTTTCTTAAAAGTATGAAGAAAATGCTATATTTGTATAAGAAAAGATCTTGAATTCAATAATGAATAATTGAAATACACGCAATTGTTTTTATTCCAATACTGTCTGAAGCAAGCTTTAGGCCAACTTAAGTGTTAAGGCCAACTTGAACAGGAAGAGTGAAAATTAGATAATGAAAAATCAATACTGAAAAAATAGCGACCAACTATTTACAACAATACTTTAAACTAAAAAGTGTATCGTTTATTAAATTAAAATAGTTGATGTACATAACATCTTACGGAAATTAATCTGTTTCGGTTATAGTCTCCCTACTTCTCGAACCAACAACAACACGTTTCCTCACGTCACTACCCTAGAAAATCGTTAAAACACTACATCACTCCAAAAACATTCATCCGACAGATTTTCCTACATATCTCGATGGACCGTGACAAACGCCACCCGCCAGTGAATCCGGTAATCCAATCAGCTATAATCCACAAGGGCGAGGCATGTTTTGTCGACGGAACGCAACGGAAGAGATCGATCCGATTACGGTCTGGTGGTGGTGGAGCGGGTGAACGCGTGCCGCGTGTCTAGGTTTGCTGCTGTCAAATCACGCACGCACCCAAAAAGTATCGATGGCACTAGTCATACGACCTTACGCAACTTACTTTTCGTCGACTTAGACTACCTACAGATTAGCACTCAACGATGCATTTAATGTGACCTCGAACGACTCGCCTATGATGGTGACAGATCAGGAAGAGCAAATACGGAAATCGACAGTCACCGGCAGCAGCTATCCCCTGGGTGCAGAGTAAAATAAATATTTATCTGCCGGTGTCGATGTTGCCTTCGGCACAACAAGGCAAAACAGAATCCACCGAAGCTGAAAAGTATCGATTTTCTAGGTTATACATCATGTGAGTTGTTGTCGTAGGTGCGCTGCAACAAAAATCCACTTTTTTTAAGTACCCCACAAAGGAAATGCATTTCTCGTCATCGAGAGAAAACGAAAAAAGTGGGAAATTCTTTGCTGTTGTAACCGGAAGAAAGAGAAAGTGGAATTTAAGCACGTGCTCTTACAGTTAAGCCCAGCTGTAGGACTCGCTGACTTGCATGCAACTAGTGCGCGCTGACTGCACACAATCGATTTTTGTTCGCATCTGGGGAAACCATTAGCTCGTAAAATCGAATCTAATGTCCCATTGAAGTCAAGAAATTAAATCCGACCGTTTGGGATCGACCGCAATATGTCCGAACGGATATTATACCCTGCTGTGAGCTCCTCTCGCCAAGGTTCGCTGCACAATGTCGGTCCTCGGCGCGATCGGTCCGTCCGCAAAGGTAATTGAATCCCGCTGGGAAATGTCCTCTCCTGTGGCGGGGTTTCGGACGGTGAACTCGCAGTCGCCGGCGAACGGCCAACTGACCGCAACCGAGTGGCCACAGTCTGACTGTTGCGGCAGCAGCAGTAACGCGCGAATATGAAAACCAGATGTTCCATTTTTCCCACTTCTCAGTTGCAACTACGGACACAAAGAAGACAACGCTCCAGCTCCAGCACATCAACAACAGAAAAACGAACAGTTTATACACATTTTTCTGCATTAGACACTGGAACTGCTGCTGCTGTTGCTGCTGTTGCCGCTGCGTACGGTCGATCTGCAGGCAGATATTGCATTTCCAGACACAAATGCCTATTGCAACCATATAGTAAGCAAATCATGGGAATTTGTTTCGTGCCGGCGATTTTATTACATTCTACTACTCCGTCTCCGCCAGTCCGTGCCCTTGCCTGTCATGTCCGCTTCGGACGGCTGTCCGAGGAGCCCTAGGGTTCACTTTTATGTTCGCTGATTTGTATTTTACACCCGCCATGGTTTATTATCACCGCAAATGCGCTCCCAATCCTCTGTCCAGCTCGTGCCTCGTGAGCCCCATGATGGCGGTAAGTGATAGCTAAAAGAGAAATTATCGAGTCGATCTGCGGTACAAGCACGGCACGTCGCCGGGGCAAACTGGGCGTAACGGTTTTCGGCCCTCCAGGTTCGGATCTGGGTTGAAGTCGGTCGTAACGTAATGGATACCAGGTACCGAACAACCAACCAAGTGAATAGACTTTGTTTGCAACATAATGAATTTTGATTGCGGTTTTGAGCAAACATGGCAACAATTCTGATAGTTTTTGCTGCTTCTAGTGATGTGACTAGATAAAGAAATATCCATTTCTAATAATTTGTTCTGGTCCCGAGTTTTTAAAATTGTCTCTCTAGTCGATTTACAAACTAACTTTACCTCATTGATTACAGGGAGGTATTTGAAATTCATTTACACCCGTCATTTATTCGAAAAACTCGAGGGTGTTTTTTTTATTAGGTACAATTTAACTTCGAGTGGAAAATATCAAACCCTCGATATCCACTATTTACACACATTGCAAAATTGATCGAGTTCGCCACTAATTACATTTAATTTCATTTAGTTTTTTTTGCTCCGGCTTGCTAGTCGTATTTCAACGCCAAACCAGATAGCAGCAAAATTGAACATCTGCCACTAGTGATGAATCAAACCACAACAGCAAAAAAAAGCGCAACCGAATGGACGGACCCTAAAATTAACTTTTGCCAAACATCCGATCAGCCATAGGCCAAGATCAAATCGGCGATAAAATTAAAGTTAATTGAATTTCATAACATTTGTTGCTATTTTTCCTGTGTGTTTCTGTTTTCCGCCCTGTCGATCTCTCCCTTTTTCCTCGCTTGCGTTTTGCTCATAGAAATATTACGTCGTTCTGCCCGAGTGGCGATATACATAGAGGAAAAAAGAGCCAAAAAAAAACAAAAATCGACCAATAAACCATGTTTTGCTGCAGATCTCGCTGAAAAGCCGGAATCGGTGGTGGCAGAGTCGTAAATTTTTATGAGCGATTTCTCAAGTCACAATTTGCCACAGCAGCAAACCACACACGGGGGGGCGCTTCTGGTGGACTTTCAAGGCCGCCACCCAAGAGACGGGGTCAACGAAAAAGTTACATTTAGTGATGTCCAAAATTTTCAATTATTCGATTACCGATTAATCGGCGAGCGTTGTCTGCACTAATCGATTAATTCAACTATTCGCACTAGTGGTATTCGATTAGAAATATTCGAATACTTTTTTCATTAATTCGATTAATCGAACGATTATGAACGATTAACGGCCATTATTCGGGGATTAATCGCATTCATATTGTTTCCTTTGAACTGTTCGATTAATTCAACCACTCGTGCTGGCAGTATTCGATTAAAAATTATTCGAATATTTTTATAGTTATTCGATTAGTTGAATTAATCGAACGATTAACGGACATCACTAGTTACATTACAAAATCTGAGGGTATGTGTACGTATACGTACAGAGAAACTGAGAAGGAGGGTGTGAAACAGAATGGCAGCTGATTCGTAATTAATGATACTTTTTTACGAGACTGTAATTAACAAAATGAAGTATTATTTTTTCGGAAGATAGGGGATAATCCCCCTTTTTTCGTTTAATTAATAGGCATATGTTGATATGTTGTTCAGCTAACTGGCGAATAATTTGGTTTTCAGTTGAAAACAAAAACGCACGCCCAGAAACGTTCGGAAACGGCTACATTATATTCCTTCAGTAAATAATGAAAAATCCCTATTAGCATTCATTTCAAACCAGAGCATTAAAGGTTTATGGGCGCACTGAACGTGCTCGATTTCCATAATTGATGGCTACTGAAATCTTTCGATTCGTTTTCTTATGGTAATTCGTCACAGATGGAAAGAACCTAAAACCGCCGTTGTCCGAAGACACACTTCTAATGGTCACCACATTTTTTGGTCTTCCCAGTCCCTTCCTGTGGTTATTTGTCGTTTGGTCTTTTAATCGATAATGGGTGCTCGGTGATCGGTTGAAATG